>NC_060910.1:12037347-12179847 GCF_014805685.1 Silurus meridionalis
ACATGATCTCTTATTGTATATACATATATCCGTTATCCGTTTGAAAAAATCTTACAAGCATGTTACAATTTTAAAAACATTGTAGTGTTCATTATAATTGCTATTACTACTGCTACTACTACTATTAAATAATAATAATAATATTAATAGTAATAATAATAATAATAATAATAATAATAATAATAATAATAATAATAATAATATGAAAAAAATATTCTTTAAATTATTGTATTTAGTTTTTTTTATATAATATCTAATCCATTGTGTTAATTAATGTTTGCTGTTTTACTTTTGTCTGCCTGTACTTGTGTATATACCCATGTATTCATTTATAAAATGTTATTTACTTATTATTTCTAACCTTGCTTCAGCCATGATTGTAAGGCTGTAATACTTGATGCTAAACATAGTTTAAAATGTAAAAGAATAGCTAACAAAATCTATCTATCTATCTATCTATCTATCTATCTATCTATCTATCTATCTATCTATCTATCTATCTATCTATCTATCTATCTATCTATCTATCTATCTATCTGTCTGTCTGTCTGTCTGTCTGTCTGTCTGTCTGTCTGTCTGTCTGTCTGTCTGTCTGTCTGTCTGTCTGTCTGAGTGGTCAGAGTGATGACACCCCCCATGTCAAAGTCTGAACACTGACTGAATGACTGACTGCTGACCATCAGGGCTAATCATACATGTAGAGGGAGAAACTAAAAACCAGTAACTCAGTTGGTTAGTAGTATGATTGGCGTAAGAGATTTGCTTGGCTCAGGGATTAAAAACACAGCTGTGGATATGGTTTTATTGATTAAGTTTGTGCGTAAAGGTGGTGCTGATATTCAGGTTATGGAGCCTACAATAGCTGGCTGTTTCTTTGCTAAAGTTTACAGTCCAAGTCCATCAGGGGTCTTACACCAATGTTCACACCTGAGACAGTTAAAGACATTAACCCACTGAACCATTAGTGGGTTAGCTGATAGTGCCATTTTCCTTAGTTTATGGGGTTTATCCTTTATTATATAGCTCTACCAGTGAAGTGATAGTTTAATGATAAAGACTTAAATTAGGAAAATTAGGTCCAAATTTCCAAATGTCCAAATGATGGTGGCGCTAGAGTGTTGACAATTCTTGGCCTTGATTTGGTTGCAATATTACTATTTATTTAACCTTTTTACTTTTTAGAAGAAAAAAGGTTTTAATAACAATAATAATAATAATAATAATAATAATAATAGTAATAGTAGAATTTGTAGTATTAGTAATATTTTGACAATGTCTCTATCAATGTTTATCTACTCTAAAGGCCTTAAATGATAAATTATTACTATTAAAACATTAATCTTATAAAATTGTAGATAGCTCTGACTGTAGAAAATATCTGACTTTAGAATAAAAAAGCCACAATTGCTTTGGTGTTTTTTTGCATTCTCATCCTCCAAATAAAACACATTTCATTAGTATACATTACAATTTTATTTTGACACAAAATAAGCATTTTGACAGAATAATTAAATGCATACGGTTAACATAACAGTCGATAAAAATGGATTTATATGCTTGTAACTTCTAGCCAATCATCATCATCCTGAAGGAATTTGCAACATAGGGGTTTGTGGTCAGTAATTATTTAGCTGTAGCTGAAGTTTTAAAGAATAGTATTAACCAATACTAAATTAACATTAAACAGTGGAAAGATCATGGCCATTACTGCAGGTCCGCTTTATTTGAGTACAGTATATTTCCCACTATGACTATACTGTTCATTTTTTAAAATGACATTGCAGATTATTATTTAGGTTTATTATTTTTGGGGTTTTAAAAAGTGGCATTTCTTGTTGAATCAAAACAAAATGAATCAAATGGATATATGATCATCGAGAGGTTTTAATAGGACATATATGATTTGATTTATAAGTGTAATTTTCTATATGTAAACACAGGGTATTGTTATGTTGACAGTGATGACATGAAGATAAACTTTGGTCATCCCAATATGTCTCACAGACCCCTGTGTGTGCTCTTAATCCAGCAGCCCATGAAGGCCTCCAGCACAGATTAGTTGTGTTAGCCTGCAGCACTTTCAGCTTGAAAGCAGATCTCTGGCTCTCTGTCTTGTACCCACTCTCCCTCTCTGTATGTGTGTGCGTGTGTGTGTGTGTGTGTGTGTGTGTGTGTGTGTATCTGGGTGTCTGTGTGTGCTTGTGTGTGTGAGAGTGACCCCGGTGCTGAGATGTGGATGAGTGCCATATGGTCGAAGATGGCTCCCAGAGCGAAATCTGTGGCATCCAGTTCCTCACAGACAGCTGGCCTCTTCAGCCTTTTTGGGTGGCCATAGGGGCCAAAAAAACATGTGCCACTGCTCGTCTGCTAAATGGTGCAAATATGGATTAGTGTGTTCTCACAAAGCTGTGCATATGAGTGAGGCAGTGGAAGAAATAAATCAGAGAAAATACATGAAACCCTACTCTTTTGTTTAGATTCTTTTCAAACAATTACAGGTTGTTCATTTATACAGTTAAAGAGCAAAGATATCAGATACAGCATACAATTTACTAGAGAAAACTGAATGTTTAGAACAGAGAATAAAATCGACATCATAAACTAAAGAAAATGAAAACACCTTTTGGAAGCTTGGTAAATCCTCAACTATAAAATGCAAGGAAATAAAATAAATAAAATGAATAAAATTAAATTATTACAAATGTTATAAATCCAGGTTCATTTTTATAGTAAAAATAGTAAAACCATTTCACAACACACTTGCTAAATTTCATCACATATATACTTTATGTGTTGTGATATCCTGTTTGTGACCACAATGTTCCTTTATCTAATATGTTTATTATAAAAACACCAAAGAATGGACGCTAATAATAGATGTTAGAATTGACTAGACTGAGGGAAAATGTATCATTGGCTATGTAAGGATGACAAAATAAACTAATCATCATAATATAGTAATATAGTATCATTCATTATAAAGTTTAACAGTCTTTATGCATTTGTTGTTAGCCTTAATTAGTAAATGAAAAAAAAAAAAATGAGGGTAAATCTATGTAATATTTATACATTAAAATCATAAAATCTATAAAACACTCAATATCGAGTTCTTTACCTTACACCACAAGGAAATGAAACAACGCATTTCAATACCTTGTAAAGATGATTAAAAACAATTTAAAGGGATAAAAAATAACCCTAATTTCATTTGATTTATTGATTTACAAATTGTATAAATACCTTTTTTTAGTTGTAGAATATATTGTGTACAAGCTTGAAAAAAATGCTTTTGCGTAACTGTTGATGCTTATTTGATGATGCAAAAGTATATTTTCTACAAGAAATATTCATCAATAATGTATTTCAAAAAGATTTTCCTCTGGGCCTTATATATCTTTTAAATGTAAAAGAACTTCCACTCCAAACTGGCTAAAATACTTAATAGTGACATAAATGACATTCAACACCAGAGATATACTTCAGAAATTAATACATGTGTCTCAGCAGCTTGTTGGTAGTGAAAGCAGACAGGTTGTGTGAACAGTAACAGACATATGCGTGTAATTCCAGTCGTACAAATGCAAGCCATATTGGAGACAGGGGATTAAGATGTAACCCAAGAGGTCTCTGAGCATGGCTGAAAGTGCTGCAAAAGGGTGAGATAGCACTCTGGGTATTGCTCCATTGCAGTACCATCCGGGCACTTATTGGGGGAGCTATGCCAAAATCTGAAAACTGCTTTAAATCTATGTGGTGCCTTGCATTCCTGGTAAACTCTTATAAAACAGATAAAAATTCTAAAATGATTTAGTGATATATATTATAGACTCTATATAGACAAAAGTATTGGGACACTTGAGCTTACACACAATTTTACCTACAGTTTACTTGGAGACCCAAACCAATTCCAGCATGACAATAGACCTAAACTCCATTAAGATATGGGTTGGAGTGAAAGATCTTGAATAGCCTGCTATGGAGCTCTGACCTCAAACTTATCGAACACCTTTATGATGGGCCTCCTCACATCATTACATCAGTAGCTGATTTCACTTATGCCCTTGTGGCTGAATGAGCACAAATCTCCACAACCATAGTTCAAAACCTATAAAGTTGAAAAAAATTGTAATATACTTTCATATTACCAATTTATAAAGTGCATATAAAGAGAAAAATGAGAAAAATCATTGAGGCAAGGATACAAATACATTGGAGCCCAAAAATCTGAAAGTTGACTATTAAAAATGCTTTATATTGCATTTAATAAAAATGTTTAATACAAAGGATATTATGAGAATAACTTCAATGAAAAAGAATGAAAATGTTGAATTGGTTTGCCCTCTTTGACATGAGATAGCATGCGCTTCACTTTAAGTTTCACTATAAGTGATAGAGGAGACAGTATGTCATTCTTTGCACAAAGGGACCATGACCAGTTATGCCACTGGCCAAGTATTATTTCCTGTTTTAATAATAGTATTAAAATTTTTTTTTTAAATAACAGATTTTTGATCGATTACAATATCAAATAATATAAATTATATCAGCATTGTTTTGTAATTAATTAGTTAATCAATCAGTTATTTAGTTAATCAATTATTATTATTATTATTATTATTATTATTATTATTATTATTGTTATAATTGTACTGTTTTTTTTCCATTACATTCTAAATATAAAATAAATCCTACACTGCTTATGAGGAAAACCTTTAAATATCATTCAATTGCTGTAGTGTCATTTTAGGATTATTACAATAAATTATTATGAATGTAATATTTAATTGTTCATAGCACATGGCCTTTTAATTAATAGCAATACTTGTATTATATGATTTTTCTTTGAGGAACTATGAGCAGTCTGATGATTTAAAAACAAGAGCTTTATAGATAGACTACCATGCTTTCTTTAAGCATTCCTGTTATGCGGATATTCATCGTGCCTGATGCTTTTTCTCTTGATGTGTCATGACATTTATTTTCCACTTCTTAAAAATAATAGTAATGTGACAGGAAAAACCCATTCCCGTGCCTTGATATGATTGTGCACAGAATTGCATTGTACTTTTGAGGTAGCGACGCTCTATAGATTGCTTCCTGGGGAGAGGTAATTTCCTAAAAGCACTCTGAATTATTTTGTTACCAAAAAAGTGATAGAACAAAGCCATGACTCCACTTCCAGATTGTGAAGAAATAGGAAATCAGTGTAAAAGCTCAGATCTCTGGCCAACTGGCTACCAAACAGGTCAAAGGTGACAAGGTTGTTCTGCAAAGTTTTATCCAGGGCCATCAGAATGATGAAGCTTTATAATAAAGATGGAAGAAAAAAAGAATGCAATAATCGTAATAAATTCTCAGTTTTAAGAAAAGGAAGTGCGCAGTAGATATCTGTTTATACTATGAGTGGCATCTGCTGGGCTGCTTGATGCGCTTACATAGTGAAAGGAGATTATACTCCAACATAAATGGACCTTTTTAACTTTCTTTTTTTCCCCTTTTTATTTCCAGCAGCTTAATCCAATCTTATCCCCCTTGAATCCAATTTTTAATGCTGGCTACACATTGGATTAGAGGAGTGGTGTTCTCTTGGTTGGCCATTTGACAGAGATGCAGCATCTGTGCTAGTGCCTGAGGGAGAAGTGTGTAAGATCAGCAGAAGAGAAGGTTAGCACCAGTCATTGTTCATACTACACACACACCACATGTAGTGTGACTTATTTCTACAGGTTGCACAACAGCTTTACCCTTAGCATTAAATGTATACACACACACACACACACACACACACACACACACACACACACACACAGCCATTCGAGCAGGATTTTAAGCAAAAGCTATAACTATGCCAGGTATAAACATTTGAAACGATTAACTGCTAAAGGCATGAATGACATTTGAAATTGATACTGGAACATTCATTTGAATCAGACTAAGACAGTCCCTAGAGTAAAACCTCATGTGTTAAAATGTTGTACAGTTTAACAAGCGTTTGCTTTCAAAAAGTTAGTTTTTTTGTTTTAGATAGATAGATTGATAGATAGATAGATAGATAGATAGATAGATAGATAGATAGATAGATAGATAGATAGATAGATAGATAGATAGATAGATAGATGTGTTATAGAAAGTGTTATATCGATCAAATATTGGTCATGAACGAAATTGTACACCTAGCAGTGAAAGCAAACTTTTGCAAATAAACACGCACACACACGTTTTGTAGACACTAGACCATAAGATTTGTATGAACTTTTTAAACATCCCAGTCCACAAAAATAATTTTGAATTTATAATAACCTCCACTCTTCTGGGTAGATGTTCCACTGGATTTTGGAGTGTACTTGTGGAGATTTGTGCTAATTCATCTACAGGGGCATTAGTAAAGTCAGGTCAGGTAAGGTGAGGAGGCCTGTGTACAGTCAGGTGTCAGTTCATCCTAAAGGTGTTCAAAGTAGTTAAGGTCAGAGCTCTATAGCAGGCCAGTCAAGATCTTCCACCTTGTAAACTCAAAGCACTTTTGTACGTCGCTCTGGATAAGGGCGTCTGCTAAATGGCGCAAATGTAAATGTAAATATAATGTAAACCATATCTTTTTTGAGCTTTGTGTACAGGGGCATTGTCATGCTGAAACAGGTTTGGATCTCCTAGTTCAAGTGAAGGGAAAATGTAATGTTACTGCAGTCAAAAAAGACATTCCATGTGCCTCCAGCTTTGTGGTAACAGTTTGAAGAAGAACCACATATGGCTAAAAGAGTCATATACATATGTATGTATGTATGTATGTATGTATGAATGTATATATATATATATATATATATATATATATATATATATATATATATATATATATATATATATATATACACACACACAATTATTTTTAACTATTTTTTTTTAAATAACTGTTTTAATTATATAGATTCGATTTCAATTATTCAAAAACATTATTATTAAAAGTATTAAAGATATATCAAAACATCTATAAGTCAAAATAACTTCTGTTTGCACATAGTTGAGCAGCTACATTTTGTGATTTTATGATATCATTTATTTTTAGTAGGGTCATAGATAGTACATTCAGCAGCATTTAAATAACAGATTTATGTTTGAAGGTGTAAACAATTTGCCAGGCAGTTTTTGTGTATTTTATCCACAACTGGCACGCTTTAAAATCCACAGGCTCCTTGACATCATTTATCTGTAAAAGCAAGTAAAGTAAGTCATTCTCGCACTCTGTCACCCAACAGGTCATCCTTAACGTGTTTGCATAAGCTGTTTATACAGTGATAAGCCCGGGTGATGTCAGATTTCCATGCTGAATAAATATTTGCCCACGCACAAGGCAGCTGTTTGTCAGGATGCCATTAAGCAAGCGGGTCTCGTAGCACCTTTCCGACACATGCTCGGCATTCCCTCGTCTCACAGCATTTGCAGGCTCTAGCTTGACCATTATGTGTTCAAACACAGCCGCAGCCCAGGAAGGGCTTTCTGAAGCTGGGGAGAATGCGCAGGTGCATAAAAAGGACATTGTTTTCAATGAATCATTGCTGTAAAGAAATATTGTAGTTGGGTTGTATTCATTTTCATTTCCTTGCAGATAATACTGCTATAAAACATGCATTGTGTAAAAAAAACAAACCAACCAACCAAAAACAAACAAACAATGGGGTTGAAACATAACTATGAGGTTATAATAATGCTGTTTTACATTCTTGTTTATTACACTATCATTATATTTAAGTTTAGCTTTTGTCTTTATTTTATTTATTTTTCAATTCGTGCCCCCATAAGCAATGCATCATTAAGCAGTAGCTCGTTCCCTCTGGCGCTTGGTGAGGGAAGTTTGCCCACTGCACTGGGTATATCACTAAAGTGCAGACATCAGAGCCCTGAGTGTAAACATCATTTGGAAACTGCAGTTTATCCGCTCGAACAGGTTTGATGTTGATGAAGAGAGACCTCCTCAGAAAGTGCAACGATCTGCACTGTGTGTGATCAATGCTGCCGGGAACCGCCCATAATTATTTGTGCCACTGATAGGAAAGCTCTGCAATAAAGATACAGCATGGTGCAATACTCTCACCAACCAAGTCTTGCATTAAACTATAAAGGACAAGTTTTTTTTTTTTTTGCATGAATTTTAAACGTCATGGAATAGTTTGTATGTAAAACATTTGCCCCTAATTTACAACATATTACCACAGAGAGAGCTCCTTCATAATATAACATGCTGTTGGAAATATAACACATCATATTTCTGAATGTTGAGTCTGTAATCCAGTAGTTGTCTTACAACATCTTTGACAAGGGTGTTGGCTAGGTTTTTATAAATGCACTTGTTGTCAGACATCAAGCTTTTTTTGACTGTAAAAATCTAATAAATATTACATTCACATGCATGAGAATTTCTGTTCTGGTAGAAAAAATATATATATTTTTAAAGTGTAATAAGAAGAATAAGCCCAGCGGCAGAAGCAACATAAACTAGTGTGTGCACTGCAGTGCGATTGTTGCACTGGAGTGGAATTTTGTGTTCTTGTTTCTTTGGAAACATCTTACACAGATGTTGTATAGAGCTTATTCAATATTTCTAAAATTCTGCAATTGTTTATATGGTGAGTTGTACTAGGGAATGATAACATTATCATTTCGGGAAGGAATCTTTAGTGTCAGTCAGAAGTAAAGATGTAACTTGAATGCTTTCTGCATTGTAGTTCATAACAACATAATAACATGCATGTTTTAAGAAAGAAAACATATAAAGAAATACAGTTTTTTCAAATGTGTGTGATGTGAAATAACTGACCTCATAGGTATTTCACAATATTAAACATATAACAACATGTATCGTGCGTTGAAAAATACAGTTGCTGTAGCTTAAAAGAAATACAACACTTTTGGATGTGCTGTGATTGAAAAATAACCTCACTCTGGGCTGCCTCACTTCACCCCTTCACTGATTCTCTTCCTATGACAGTAATTCCACAGTAAGAAATTACAGAGTTTTAATTGGAAATTGAAGTAAATTGAAATAAATCTAAAGATTTACTTGAAAATTTTTTATAAAAAAATTATTAATTTAGTTTATTCCTTGTTCTTGAAAATGTAATTCAATACAATTCAACTATGTATAAAGGACACTGGAATGGACTGTTTCTAAGCACCACATTTGCCAACAGTCCAAATAGTTGCTTTTTTTTACCAGGTTATCAATGTCCCTCTCTATCATCTGTATTATTTAGGAGAAAAAAATAAGATAAAAAAACAACTCTAACATGACATGCATGAAAACAACCTGACAACCTTGTCAAAATCCTTATTATTTCTCATTCGGACACCTTCTTCCCCTTCAGCAGAGAAGCTGAATGCAGAATGCCCCAGTGGTCAATAACGTAATGGGAAATTGAAAACTTATGAAAAAGATTCTCGCTTTCCGGGCAAGGTTTTTCACGTTTCTTTGCTGAGATGCACAATTGAACATCAGGTACTGTCATCAGTGGGCGACAGAGTGTTTTCTTCTGCATGAGAAGACACTGTGCTCTCAGGCCTGCAACAAAATACAGATTCTGCCCTGAGTATGAACATCTTTTTTTCCACCAGGTCACTTCAGCCATGCATGCGTTCACTTTATTATAAAATGTAAAAAAAAAAATCTAGTCAATTTTATTTAATCAGCTGAAAAGGCAAAGCGTTTTCCAGATCATTAATCAAGTGCTCTAACCCAGAGGGGGGTTGTCTGCCAAGCAGACCTATTCTGCTTACTGAATCATCAAGAGAAAGAGGAATAAGAGGAAAAAAGAAACAGGATTTCACAGTGGCCCTTTCATTTAAGAATAGGCCAAGCATCAATGTTAATGGATGAAGTCAAGCAAACTGCAAGTCAAAGACAAGGGCATGATTTCTTAGAGTTGACTTTGGGTCCATGCTATTGTGTTACTTTGAAGGTTGTATTGTTAGAAGTGTTCATTGATTCAGACCTTGTGTGTCTATAGTGCAATCAAAGTGCTATATTACAAGTTGGTAAAGTAGTTGAAAAAAAAACCCCATTTGAACTACACATGAAGTGTTAAAAAACACTACAAATTTTCAAAACCCAATAAAGTCCCCTGTTTTAGTGCTATTGAAAACTAACTGGGAAATGGTGGCTTAGTGGTTAAAACTTTAGCTTACTGAGGTTGGGAGTTCAAACCCATTATTATCAAATTGGCACTCTTGGGGCCCTTGAGCAAGGCCCTTAATGCTTTGTGCTCTAGGGGAACTGTATCATGACTGACGTGCCTTGACCCCCCATATGTGAATTTCACTGTGCTGTAATGCTATGAAGCACCTTTCTTTCGTTCTTTCTTTACTTTGTGCATTTTCACAACACATTTACACCATAAATGTGTGCTAACTACAGTGCTCAAAATCTGGTTTAATATATATCAATTAAGCTGTGTGAAATGTGAAACAGGATGGAACCTGACAAGCAGATGTGCATGTGCATCAGCTGAAGCAAGCCCCTGGCCACTGGGTCAAAAGGACTAGTGATAAGTTCTCTGCTATTAGGCTCAGAATCAGCTTTCATACATCAAATGTATCGAACTCCCAGAACCCTGAGCCTGGAAAACAATCAGTAATAGTTTATTAACATTTTAAAATGAAGAGCTGTAAAAGTATTGTTGTTTCTTACATTGTGTAATTTCATTAAAGGCATAAACATAATAGTGCCATGTACAGTACACACAGCAGTATTAACACCTACAGTGTTTAATTATTCATCCCATTGCTTTTTTTGAATCCGTACCAAAGGCGAATTATAGATGTGACAGCAAAGCAGACAAATAAATTAGAAAAACAAATCTATGAAGGTTGGGAGGATCTACAGTCTGGGCAAAAAAATAAAAATGTAAGCCCCAGCATGTGTACTTTTTCTCTTATGACCACTGGCAGTGCTGTTTGTTTGTTTATTTATTTATTTTTTGGTTTCACAAAAGTACAAATGATCTAATACTTCAACCATTTATTAATAAATAAAAAACTGATATGTATTTATGATCCCAGCTCATGAAACTTTACTCAGCCCCAACATTCTGTCAATCTTTAAGGATTGACAGAATGTTTCCATCCTGTGTATAACAGTCAAACCCACTTATCTCGACCTCGGTTAACTCGTCAACCCTATTAAGTCGACGTTTTTAAAGTGGAACCGCCAAATTTTAGCTTTGTCTTAGCATTTTTTAAACGGTTATGTCGATTTTTTTATGTCACCGAACCCTAATATCTCGAGCACAAGGGGGGCAAATTTGCCACTTAATGTCAGTTCTGTCAGGAATCCCCCTGCCACGCCCCCTTTGGCGGCGGCATTCCCCGAAGCACCCTGCTTCTTCTCCCGTGCGGGCGAACTCGCAGTCATGCTGATCACACACACCTGACTCTTATTCACTCAGTCATCCCATCTCCTATTTAAGCCCCTCACCTCCACACACTCGCGGTCCGTTATTGTTTGTGCATGATCGTATGTGTTGGTTCATGGCGGTCTGTGTAATCGCGTATACGTATCCCGCTATTCTCTCAACGGCACCCCGGATTACCCCGATCCTGCTGTTTTCCATGTTCACACTGTCTGCACCACGTTTCTCCGTTGCTGCCCAGCTCTGCGCTTTCCATAGCGCGGATCCGTGGATTCTCTACACGAACTGTTTCTGCTTCACAGAACTTCGTGGACCGCGCTCCCGGAGCACACCACTGGATATTACTGCTTCGCTACAAGTATTGGTGGATTATCTCCTGAGTATTATCAACAAACTTTGCTTGCATTTACTTCAGCTTCCGCCTCCTTATCCGTATTACAGGTTATCTCGATCCGCATGACCAATCAAACAAATCGCGGCAACGCTGTTGTGTAAAAAACCTCTCGATCATCGGTTATCTCAACGCTTTTTGGCGTCCCCTAGTCCGGCGACATAACCGGGTTCCACTGTAACTATACAAATGTGCTACTATAATTTCTCATGGGTGTGATATCAAAGTCCTGCTACCCAGGATCACCCGGAGGAGAATGGCTTCCCTTTTGTGCCTGACTCCACTCAAGGTATCTTGAGAGCCATCTCGGTGAATGTGTTCAGTTTTTTCTTCTTCTTTCCACTGTTGCTTTTTTGCTTGCTCATTAGAGGTCTAGACCCAGATTTCTGTAAAGCTGCTGACAATATCTGTTGGTAAAAGAAGCCATACAAATGAAATTGAATTGAAATTGAATTGAACTAAATAGCTGCCGGATGTGCTGTGCAGAGCTGGAGGACATTCTCTTCCCAGCAGGCACCTATTTGATCACAGCTATTAAAGGCAAGATGACAGAGATTCTACAAGGCCAACAATAAGAGACACGGGCGCAGAGGTTGCTGTGAAATAATAGTTGTAGCTTTGTACAGTTTGATTCCCCCCACCCCCACCCTCTCCTCTCTCTCTCTCTCTCTCTCTCTCTCTCTCTCTCTCTCTCTCTCTCTCACTCTGTCTCTCTCATCCACCTTGTGTTTGCTTTTTTTGAAGCAAGCATGTGTGTGATTTATGAAGATATAATTGTTTTAGTACATCTTTGTAAGGGACAATACTATAGAAATTAAACTTGGATATATTTTAGAGTAGTCAATGTGCAGCTTGTATAGCAGTACAGATTTACCGTCCTCTGAAAATACCTCAGCATACAGCCATTACTGTCAAAATAACTGGCAACAAAAGTAAGTACACCCTAAGTGATAACAGCTGTATTGTTTAAGCATGCAAAGCCACATGTTCTTTTTATAATGCACATGTTTGTGTCTGCTTGACAGGACAATACAAATGTGTGTCATGTATTAGAGCTGTTACAATTTGGGGCTTTAAGTACAATTCTCTCGAACTGACCACTGGATGTTCAACATAGCTCCTCATGGCAAAGAACAAGTCAGTTTGCATGGCCATTGTCCCAGAAGGAAGCCTCATCCACATCCACAGCTGCACAGAGTGGCCTCCAGTCGAAGAGAACACCATTCAGAGGAAGGCTGGGTCAAAGCGGGCAGAGCCGAGGAGAGGAGAGGGGCAGGAACAGTGGTCACTCGTACCTCAAGAACATGTTTAACTCAAACAAGAAAGAGAGAGAGAGAGAGAGAGAGAGAGAGAGAGAGAGAGAGAGAGAGAGAGAGAGAGAGAGAGAGAGAGAGAGAGAGAGAGAGAGAGAGAAGAGTGGTGACAGGGAGAGAAAGCTTCGCTGAGGAAGCTAAAGGTGATTGAGTGGCTAATGGTGATTTCTCCACACCTGAACCCTATTTAAGCAACTGTGGTGCATCCTCTAGTAGAAGGTGGAGAAGAGCCATGTGTCTAACATCCAGCACTTTTGAGAGATACTGTATGTATGTATGAGCCCCAATATATATATATATATATATATATATATATATATATATATATATATATATATATATATATATATATATATATATATATGCACACGCAAACAAACTCACAGAAAATTTGTACCCATGTTAATTTGTGTAATCATTCGATCATGTAGAAGGACAATGCAAATAATCCCAAAAATCATACAGGTACATGTCAAAAGCTTAATATTTACATCCAGTATCAAAATGGAGAACAAATATGATACATTGATGCCAGATGGAGTATTTAACTTACTGAATGTAAGAAAAAATGAAATTGAAATCCAGCCGGATTAGGGCTCACTGGAAGGCTGCCGCAACTCAATAACCACTTTTTACAATCTGTTAGCAAAAAACATCTCAAAATATCAAATGTTGTTTTCTAACAATGATTATGAAATAATGATATCAAACTGTAATGCATATGTGACAAATAAAAGCCTATTTTTCTGTTTGTCATCTTCATCCTCTAAGCTAGTAACAGGAATACGAGCCTATATTAGGCACAAACTTAAGAAAATCTGTGCAGACCGTTTAAACTGAAACCGTTTCAGTATCGTATTGTATTAGACGATTTATTTATTTATATGTTTATGTTTATTATTGCTTAATTAGTACATAAGCATTATGTTATAACTGTATATAGATCGCATAAATGCACATTTCAGTTTATATTTGGTTTTTACCACTATTTTAATACTCTGGTGCAAGTCTATGTGTTTTTGCTGCAATTCAGAACATGCTGATGAGCAGAAGTAGATGATGGATTTGTAATATATTCAGTCAATCTTAAACACAAATTAAAAAACAAAACAAAACTTTGTAATGTTAATAGCATATCCTTTTACTAGTGCTATTTCAAGCAGTGCTGATTTTTGGATTGGATGGATTCAACAGCTGATTTTTTTCTGTGTTGTTTCAGTTATGGTGATGGATATGGATATGGACAAATCCCTGGGTGAGTCATAATTATATACTGTAATAAAACACTTTCCTGATCTATTATTCAAAGTTACCTTGTGACTGAAGCCATATATTTTTATTCCAAAAAAAAAGAAAAATTTAATAGACAAAAATATTTGTGAAGCATAGAACAAAAAAATGCATTGTGGTTGTAGTTGTGTTGTATGATGTGTATATCAATAGTGATATGTAACTCAAACACAAATACTTAGAAATAATATAAAAGAATAGAAATGTCAAATTCATAAATATGTCCTTATAACCCTTGCCCTTATGGTTCCCTATTGTTGAGATTATCAGGTGTCCACTGTTGACAAGTGACGAGTACAAATCTGTTTGTAGCTGTTGTAATTCTAAAACAATAGAAAAGAACTTACGTGGATTGCACACTGTGAAGTTTAAACTATAGAAAAATGCTCTGCCAGTCATTTTTTTAATGGAAATATTTTTCAAATTGCTTGCATCGTGCATACATATTTTTCCACACAAAATGAAGCGCTTGCAGCTTGTTCCACAGTTTGATAATGCAAAAGTTATGTTGTGCATCTGTCATCGTGGGACATGGATGTGCACTTCCACTTATCTTTTCTTAGCATTAGTAATATCATGGCTCTAACAGGCCAATTAGGTAAATATCTCATTAGAGAGCAGTCCCTCATAGCTTTTCTAAATAATAGTGCAGCTCTAAGAGACCTTCCCTTGCAGCTTTTCAACACTTTTCCAAAATAGTTTGAGGGAATACTGCCCACACATTTTCAGAGAAAAAAAGATCTATAGTGAAACATGTGTGACATTATCTGTCAAATTCAGGAAGAGCGAGATGTTTAGTTCCCATTTTGTTAATAGCACATGGATGGTAGGCTTATGTTATCACCCTTTTGTTACGTTGTGCCGAAGAGCGCAGCCACCATGGAAACCTCAAAAAAAACCATTAACATGCCTGGCTAATATTTCTGTTATTGAGGAAGGTTAAGAGCCCAAGTGCCTAATGCATTACAGTTGGTTGAGGTCTACTGCTGTGGCTTCTCCGCCTAGGCATTTAGTGCTTTTATGCTCTGCGTAAGACCGGACCGAATGCTGAGAGAGAACTAAAAGCAGACTGCCATGCACAAATGTAACACTGTTTTGCAACATTTGTGTAAAAATATGCAAAAATATTTGCATACAGTATGGAACAAATGTCTGCTTCTGAGAACTATTTTATTGCGGGCATCATGACAATTAACAAGCTAATGGTGTGCATGCAGTATAATCAGCTACATCTGAATTTGACCAAAAAAAGAAAATTCTAGGATCTGTTTTAACAAAACATTTTTCATCAGTATAATAAATGAATGATACTGAAACATCATCAGTTCGAACAAAACTTAATTTTTCCTAAGATTTCCTAAAAAACTAACTGAATAATATTTATTAACACAACAAACTCAAACACACTGTCTGTGACACTGAACCCTGGAGATATTCTATAGCTGTGCTAGGAGGTTTCATGGTCACACTAACCTCACCGGTCCGTTCACCATCACTAAAGCCTCCACCACCCCACCCCCCTTCACGCACTCCCTCACACAGAGTCCATTCTGAGCCCCTGAGCAAGGTCAGAGCTACTGAGTGCGTAATGAGTGGGAGCCGATGCAGGAGCCATTATCTTCGCCTACGCCACAGGAGCGGTGCAGTGACCTGGCATTCTAACAAATGGAGGGGAAAACTCCAGGCCCGAGATGTAAACCCCTCCTTTGCCTCCCCTGGCGAATAGTGTGGCTCAGAGGCGCTGACCCGAACGGAATGGGTCCACCCAGATCAGAAATGACAGCGATAAAGAAAGAAAAGGTGGGGGCTCTGCCAAGCCAGGGAAAGGTGTGTTAAAAAGAAATCATGATTAGGGAGAATAAATGAGATGTCATGCTGAGCAAAATATAGCCAAGTAGACTTCCAAATGCTTGCTTTTCACTGACAAGCAGAGCGGAAAAAAAATGCAAGATGAGGGCAGTGGATGTGTTTGTTTGTCCCTGAGTTTGTGTGTATGTGAGTGTTAGTGTGTGTGTCTGTGTGTCTGTGTTTTGCTTTCTTAAACCTCACCATTTGCTTCTCATTTCCATTTCTCTGAACTTTAGCGCATATTGATTTAAGTGATGATCCTAAAAGTAGGATTTTTAGTACTCCTGCGATTTGAAACCCCTGAAGTAGCTTCTCCTACTAACACTCAATATCTCCATTCTTATTGACCTTTTAACACCGCTGTGTAGCCACATGCCTTGAGAATTAAAATAAGTGGCAAAGCTCAGCTTGTGTAAAAAAAGGCAAACTCGGGGGATTCCTAAGAGCCCAACAATGTCCTTTTACACCTCCACAGGGCTGAGCATATTCCTCAGCAGTTTTACTTCTCTGATCCCTCACTTTAAAAATAGTTTGCTACATTTAGTTCAGTGTACAGCTACATATTTGCCCTAAAGTAGGCAGACCAGTCACGATTTTTCTGCATATCAGTGCACTTAATATTTTTACATTTAATAAAAAAAAAACATTGCTATAATACAGTATGTTGTATAATGGCCGAATAGGTAGCCTACTGGTTAAGATGTTGGACTTCTGATCAGAAGATTGTGGTTTCTAATCACAGCACCACTGAGCTTGTGCACACTTGGGCCATTGAGCAAGGCCCCTAACCCTCAACCGTGCAGTTGTAGAAATTAGATAATTGTAAGTCATTCTGGATAAGAATGTCTGCCATAAATGTAGATATATTCAATAGACCCTCTTTTTGCCTTTAATACTTTTTCATAAAAGTGCTTCATTCGTTATTTAGATGGTTCTAGACCATAAGCTTGAGCAACCATGAGCAACAAAAAAAAGGCAATATCTATTTTTTAAAAGGTTTCAAATGGTTTAAAGATCCATTTAAGAACAAATTTAGGGAAATTTACAACAATTACACAAATAAATAATAATAAGATTTGCAAGTCTCAAAACTCCCATATTTTATTTATTACTAACACAAACGATTAACTGTGGAAATGTAAAATCTTAAGGAAAAATATAGTAATTTTACATTTGATGGCTGCATCAGGTCTCAAAATGTTGTGATGGTGCAACAAAAGGCTGGAAAAGTAAATGTTGCTAAAACAGTAACATCTGGAGGAATATTTTGCAACTAATTAGGTTAATTAAGAAACATTTGTTAAAATCTGTTAAAACTGCATGACTTCCTGGTAGTAGAGTCTGGATGCTGAACAGGCCTGGATAGAGTCCAGACCTTTCTACGTTTGGAAATATTTGGTGCATCATGAAATGAACATTCCTCTTCCAACACTCCACCAATTGGTTTCCTAAGTTCCTTTAACAGCATCAG
The DNA here is from genome assembly GCF_014805685.1 of Silurus meridionalis. Classification (NCBI taxonomy): domain Eukaryota; kingdom Metazoa; phylum Chordata; class Actinopteri; order Siluriformes; family Siluridae; genus Silurus; species Silurus meridionalis. The sequence goes on from NC_060910.1 coordinate 12,055,057, forward strand.
ATCTTTCAAATAAAACAGATAATATAGCTAGTGTCTAGATTACAAAAAGTTCTTGTTCCTGCTTTTGAAGTAACCCGAGACGTTCCCTATCAAAAGCTACACTGGATGATGCCTTTTATAATGCTATGTGAACAATAATACCAACACCACCGAACTGGAAGTGTCTGGACCCCTTAAAGATGTGTAGTGTGTGCGCACAAACGTTAAAGAGGTCTTGGACATGGTTTTGGGATGCTGAATCAAGGGCATACCAGCCTGGAGTAGCATGGACATCCAAACTATATAACGTGATAAACGTGTGCAGGGGGGCCAACCTGCCACATTGACTACTTGCTGCAAGGGGACATCGCTTGCTAGAGCAGACCTGGGCAAACTACGGACCTGGGCAAACAAAGGGCCACATTCGGCCCTTTGTACGTCCTTGTCTGGCCCGCGTGAGGCCAATTATAAATTACAGGGATGCACCGAAAATTCGGCCACCGAAAATTTTCGGCCAAAATACCTAAATCCCCGAAACAACACGGCAGATACACAATTGTAATGACGCAATAAAAAAGCGCAGCCAACACACAGTTATCTGGATAAGAGCCAACATGTCTGTGGTGTGCGGATAGCGATTTGCAAAACATGCAATGTTGAAATTTCAAGAGGGGGTGTATCTGCAAAGAGTTTCTCCAAGTCGGGATTAATTTATCACCTGAAATCCAAACATCCCGAATGCCATTCTAAATATGAGAAGAATGCGGCGCAGAAAAGTAAAGTCAATCCGGGCATGCGCACTCCGTCTGTAGAGGACGTTTTTGAAAAGGAAGGAAAGTTTTCCAGTGATGGTGCCAAGGCAAAAGGCATAACACAAAAAATTATGGAATTCATTGCCTTAGATCAGTGGGCGCCAGTGGATCGACGGGTTGATCTTTGAAACATTCCCCGTGGATCCCGAAAATAATAATTATTATAATATAATATTATTTATTACACGGCTCTTCTGCTGTAATGCTGTAGATTAGAATGTTTCATTCAATTGAATGGGTTTCCAAACATTCGGCGGTCAATTATCATCGTTTAACAGACCGTTGCTAATAATAATTGACCGCTGCCTGTCTGTCAATACTATGAATGGTAACAAATAAAAAACAATAATTTATAATAATAAATAAAACACTTTAGTAATTGATTTATTCTTTGAATTGCAGTTCATTGATTTTAGTGAGGTTAGTACACACTCATAGCCATAAATGCAATGGTTCTAATAATTGACATAATCTTTTCTTTCGGTGTTTCGATGTTTCGGTTTTGGCCTTGGTTTCCTCATTTTTGTTTTTTGGTCCTGGCCAAGAATTTTCATTTCGGTGCATCCCTAAAATATTATCGTTGGTGTGGCCCTCTGACACAATTCAGGTTTCTCATGTGGCCCGTTGTAAAAATTAATTCCCACCCCTGAGCTAGAGCCTAGGAGGATGCAACCTCCCTGGTTGAATGGGCCCTAACTCCTAGAGGTGGAGCTTGACACTGCTTCTCTCTTAGGCAAGGGAAATGACATCCAATACCCAATGTGACATTGATTGCCTAGGGGCAGCCGCCCCCCGGTTGCGGCCCCCATAGCATATGAAAAGCTGCTATGACCAATGCCACTGGCTAGTGCGGTGGACATAAGTCTGAAGAGCATGTACTGGACATAGTAAATTAAGTCTCTCTCACTGGGAGAGCAGAAGGCTTCAAAATAAAAAGACTGGATGTATGGATAAGAATGGAACTTTAGAAAGATAACTAGTTTGGGTGAAGATGCAAAATAGCTTTGACCAGTCCAGGGGCAATAGTTCAGTCAGAAAGAGTATTTAGTCTGACTCAAGAGTGACAGAGCCTGCAAATCCCCAATTTTCTTCAGAGACACAACAGCCATGAGAAAACCCACCTTTAGAGTCAGAAGCTAGACAGGCACTGACACTAGCAGTTAAAAAAAGGGTCCCAACTAGAGGCTTAACTACTACAGCTAAGTCCCATGCAGGGAGTCGAACAAAGAGTATTCCCATAGTGTTATGAAATGTAGCATCGATTGTAGCTATTAATAGGGAACTGTGCTCCATAAAAAACAACATAGAGCTACATAGAAGAAAAAGTAGGTGGTCCTAGCCACATAAAGTGCATTGTGTGCAACCTAGTGTAAACAGTGCAAAACAAAAGACCAGACAATACAGGGCAGTGTCGGACGGATACTCAAAGCACATAATAGCCCCACCAGTAAAACTACTGTATATGTTATACAGTAAAATGTTCAAAAGAGAACTATAAACAAGAGTGTACAGTAATCCCCCGCTTTACCGCAGTTCGAATCTCACACCCCCAGTTTAAGGAAATGCATTTGCCACATAACTAATTTGTTTAGCTGATTTTCCTGGTCTCTCGCAGATAGCACGATAGAGCAAAAAAACCTATACGGAATTGTTTGAATGGGGTTTTGTTAAAATAATTACATTTATTAATAAAAATATAATTATTAATTAAGTTAAATATTAATACAGTACTGTATACATAAAATAGCAGTTTTGGGGTGGCGTCCGTCTATCACGTTGGTTACGTTCCAAAACTGCAAGCGATAAACGAGGGATTACTGTATTTGTATACATAAACACAATGTTGTGCAAAAACAGTGAAAGTGCAGCAATCAAGAGGCTAAAGACATGGATGTGTATGAATTGAAATGAGTTGTATTGAGTGTGTGTTTGAGTTCAAGTTGTACACTTCATTAGCACAAAGTTGAGTAAGAGAGTGTGTGAGTTTTAGTTCAGTTCTGTGTGTTGAGGAGCCTGATTACTTGAGGGAAAAAACTGGATGTGGAGGCCCGAATGCTTCATAACCTCTTTCCTGATGGCAGGAGGGTAAAGAGTTTGTGTGAGGGGTGTGTGTGTGGTCGTCCACAATGCTGTTGGCTTTGCAAATGCAAGTCAACAACCATCTCTATGGACTGCTAGTTCTTTCTGAATGTTGACTCGTCGTTCTTGCTGATGAGACCCACCACAGTCGCGTCATTAGTGCACTTGATGTAATCGAGCTGTGCATTGCTGCAGAGTCATGAGTCAGCAGAGTGAACAGCAGTGGGCTAAACAATTCAATTCAATTCAGTTCATTTTTATTTGTATAGCACTTTTAACAATGAATATTGTTTCAAAGCAGCTTTACACAGATAATGTGGTGATTAAAAGTGAATATGTTCTTTATAAGTAAGTTTGTCCCTGATGAGCAAGCCGGTGGCGACTGTGGCAAGGAAAAACTCCCCGAGATGGCATAAGGAAGAAACCTTTAGAGGAACCAGACTCAAGAGGGAACCCATCCTCATCTGGGTTGCACCGAATGTCCATTTGTAGCAGATATACAATGTTGCGGGGTACAGTGTTGATGATCAGAAGCGAAAAGCAGTCTTGAGTCAGTGTAGGAGACTGTTGACATTAACTACAGTCCAATCTATCCTCAAAGCGCCCGTTCTTACTCCGGAATTTCATGGAACCACCCAAGGTGTTGATGAGAAACCGTCCCAAGCTGCACAGAGTGGCCTCCAGTCGAAGAGAACACTATCCAGAGGCAGGCCTGGATGAAGTGGGAAGATCCACGGAGGGGAGAGGGGCAAGACTCGCTATGGCAGCATAACTACAAGGGAGAACCAGAAGGTAACACAGACATGAGGGATCTCTGGGATAAGAGACGACCCACCACACCACCATCAACAAACCTGAGTGAACGTGTAAATGTGAGGGGACGACAGCATAGAAATATCCCAGTTCACCAAACACTCTATATCCATGTCCTCTCCAGATCTGCGCTATTACCTAAGAAAAAATCTACTGATCAAAGGCTTGACTAAATAAATATGTTTTCAGCTCTGATGGGGCCCAGTGCTCAGTGTGGTGGTGCTGGAGATGCTGTTCCCGATCTGGACTGACCGAGGTCTCCCTGTCAGGAACTCCAGGATCCAGTTGCTGTGTATGAAAGTGCAATGGTCTGTGGGAAACTGTCCTCAACATAAATATCACTATTTTAGATCAGGAGTGGCGGCTGCATGCTACAGTTGTGCAATAATCTTCGATCTTAAGTTTGTTAGTTTTGTGTCTGTTTCAAATATTAAATGTGACCAACATCTTGATCAAAGTGTGATGAGGAAATCAGAGGTAGCTATAAAGCTAGCTGTGTTTGTACTTTAAAAAAAATAAACCTAGCCTTAGCATAAGATAAACAAGTTACACAACTAGACAAAACATTCTGTTTATTTAGTTTTCATGAAATATGTTTAGCTTTAGAGGTGTGCAAATATTGTATTATTTTTTTTATAAACTTAAACCCTATTAAATTATGTTTACTTTGCTAGAAATTTAGGTTATATTTCTTTAAATATACAAAAAAGAATTCTCTGACAAGCTAATCATTTTAACAATAGCCAATCATAGTGTAATTGTCACATGCTAGCACTCTCCCTTGACGGTAACAGTCATTTTGTTGATGGCTGGGGGCTGGGAATTGGCAAGTGGACATTCTTTTACCTGCTGTAACTACTGAGTACTTTGGTACTAAGCATCTACAATTAAAGTAGTCATGCAAAAGCTAGTGACTTGACATTTGTTTATTAATTATTTTATTAACTACTAATTAGCCTGCACATCTCTACAAACAGTCTTTAAGGCAAAGAAAGTTAATTCTACAATATAAAGTAAGCATATACACATTATACACACTTCTATGATAAAGGGATAACATAAATTCAGTATATAGCTATGATTACCTATATAATTATAAACTAAGATTACGGTTATGGCAGCTACTCAAGTGTACTTACAACTGAATGAGTCACAATGCCCTATAATTTTTATCCAGTTAGGAAATGACTCAGACTTCCGATAATAAGAAATTCCGATCAAGTTGATTGTCCTCTGACTTCCCAGATTAACTTTATTGTCACCTTTGAAATGAGCAAAAGTGATTCATAATACTATGGCTCAGGATAATGACTTGTGCAAATGGAACCTCCTACAAAACATCCTTTTCATCAGTTTAAATACAAATGGTGTTTGTCACATAACATAACAGCTGGCCTGTGACATGAAATGGCAAAAATTAAAGTACATATCTACATATCTACAAAAAAAAAAAAACTAAAAAAAAACTTAAAAAAAAAAAATATATATATATATATATATATATATATATATATATATATATATATATATATATATATATATATATATATATATGTATGCAGAATTAAGTTTTATATAAGATATATTTTACAATTAATATAGAAATAGAGTAAACATATACAGCAATGTTTCCATTAAAAACAATTTTTTTAAACCATTACATATTAATTAAATATAAATATAAATATGCAATATGTTTTGATTCATTTTTAATTTACAACCATATTTCATATAGTGGATTGTATTCTCATAACCTTTGGTTTGTCTTAGGTATAGTCCATTTTATTCTTATTTCACACATTCTTTATTTGGACTTTTTTAAGTCTGCTTATTTAGAGCATGAGAGCATTTAGGGGAGGAGTCAAAACAGTATGGTAACATCAAATCTCCAGATTTCACTAAGCTGGAGAACCGCAGCAATATGGAGATGGGGTTCATTCCAAGAATTACTTTAGCAGCTTGGTGTGCCCTTTTCGCCGCACTGCTATTAAATCTCTCCTATAGCTGCAGGGAGAAGTGCATTAGGAGTGCATTAAAGCACTTCATGACACATTTATGGCATTTCACTCACTTATGATTTGTGATGCTTCCGTATTGGCAGAACTTCCCCTAGTCTGGGTGGAATTGGAGCGAGGCCAAAGGTTGCACTCCTGTGGAACATGGACTACTTGTTCTGTGTGATAAAGGACTCCAGTGGTAGAACTTAATGTGTTAGATTATTGATCATGCACTGAGCAATACTTTTTGCACAGTTTGAATGTTTCTAATTTGGACATTTATGTTTCTCTCCTCAAACAAGACACTGAAAGCATTCAACAGGAAGCAATACTTGTAAATGCAGCTGTGATTATTTGATTTTTCCAATTTCTAAATCAATCATATAGCTCAAAATAATATGCTGTAATATTAAAATAGTATTTTGGCCACCAAAACTAGCTGAGAATTTTGTTACTTATTTATTGTGTTGTTCAGAATCAGGAGGCCTTTGACTGCCAAGGAACATCTCTTGCTGAAAGAAGCTTCTAGATACACTACTATATATACATTTAAAAAAGCAAAAAAATATTTATACACATTGTACAATGAAGGTAATATGTAGAATTTATAGACCTTATATAATATATGTGCATGAGGAAAATAATAAAAAGAAAAAAAAAACATATTTTGCATGAGTTTACATATTGCACCTAAATGTGATTTCATACACTGTACTGCACATGAATTTGATTACCAGTATGAGTTAAGGGTTCAGGAAGTGATTTGTCCAGGAGAAATGTTTCTTTATTTATATTTTGGTGCACGGTAGTGCAGGCAAGATGGCAGCAGTTCAAGGGCTGATGGGCCAGGTGTGTGAGGTCCATGGTGAATTTGGATGCTTGTTTCCTCAATCTACTAGTATACAGTTTGTGAAGATTGTGTAAAGAGGCATCAATAATCTCTTCAGCAGTCTGGACTGTCCTCTGTAGTTTTCTAACGTCTGATTTGGTAGCTGAACCAAACCAGAGAGTAATGGATGTGCATTGGACAGACTCAATCATGGCTGAGTAAAACTGTATCACCAGCTAGGATAGATAGTCAATGCAGTCTGTTCTTTCCTGATTATTATCGCTTGGGCAGCTTCTGGTGGGCAGTTCAGGGAGAATATCAATTTACACCAACAATGCCTTACAATAGATTGTGGCTAAGAAATACAAGACCTTTGGGAAGTCTTGATGACCTTTGTCACAGTGTAGGCCAGAAATCCCACAGTATATACCTGCTGCAGAAGAAGCATGGTGTCTGTATCCTGACCTCAATGACCTGCCCACTCAACTGTGAAGGACTGGTTTAGTGGATACACATAAAAACACAACCTTTTACAAATATACCTTGAACACACCAGACTCTTCTCGGCTTCTTATGGATTTATATATAAAAACATTTAACTTCATGGAACATCAGCACTTATTAATATAATTATTATTATTATTATTTTTTTTTTTTTTATTATTATTTTTTTTTTACCAAAAAGAGCTGCTGTTTTAGCTAGTCATTTGGATATGTACACCTGGATGCATACATGTGGGCTTATTCCTTATTGCATTTATTGTGTCTTTTTTTCTCTTTTGCAGGCTCAGGTCAAGAGTAATATGAAGATAAATGCAAGGGCTTGAAGTGAAGCATTTTTTTGATCTCTCTCAAAGCAATGTCTCTAATCAAGGGACCCATTGGTCTTCGCTTCTTTAGCCTCCCTATTATTGTGTAGCTTCTAAGAAGACTCTTACGGCTTTTGGGCATAATGAATACCTCTTGAGTGAGTCAAGATTCTCCACCATGAATGTATCTTTGGAGCAACATATGAAGTACCACCAAATGAAATGTGTTTTACATACAGTGGGGTCCAAAAGTCTGAAATCACTAGAGAAAATGCCTCGAATTTGCATTATTCTTTACTTTACAACAATACAATACAAATTCTATATAGTATATTATATTAGTGCCAACAAGATGCAGAAAATATATATATATTTGAAAGATATATTAAATATAAAGTATTTAAGTGAATTACAGGGTTACTTATTATGTGTTATGTCCCCTTTTTGTTTTAAAAACCTAATGATAAATTATTAATCCAGATTATCTAAAACTAATACACAGCACATAATCTGTGAGGCAGATGAGGTACAACATCAGAAGATGATAGATTAGAATTTCAGCATTTTTATTTCCTGATATTTAAGTCTAGATCTGTGCAATGGCTTAGGACATGGCATACTTGGTTGCAGATCACCAAGTTTTATAGATGAGCAAAAGTATAGAAACAAATAAGCAAACAATTGACTAGTCCAACATTTGGTTCTGCATATCTATCTGCATCAAGTGAATATATCAAGGGAGTTAGCGATGTAAACATGTCTGAGAACAGAGACATTCCTGATCACCTGATCATCATATTTACTCTGCTTGTGTTCTATATGTTGGTTGTTCAGCCTGGATATATTAATTAGGTAAGATTTTTTTATATTCTTTTATATATAGGTTGTTTGCGATTGCATTGACTGTTGTTTTCCTTGGCTGGCCTGTTGGATGTTTGGTTGTTAGTGGTTGAAGTAGTGGTTACTTTTTTTCTTTATTCCAAATTGTTTCATTTGTTATCCCCAGTGCATATGCAATGGCAGAGGTTGATTTTTCCCATTTTCTCAGTTTGAATATAGGTCACTTTTCTTCCATAGACAGCTCTCTGGTTTTCATGTCAGTTTATCCATTTTTACATACAAATGCTGTCTCTACAGTAAAAAGCCAGACTTGGACAATGAGAAACACCAAGTAGTCACTTGTTCACACATCACATGAAAAATGAGTGCATTTGAAAGCGATGTAAATATCAGCAAATGAAAGCTGCAATTGAAAATGAAATTCTATAATTTGATATTCATCTTTTGATCCCAAACCCAAACGGCCTTGCCATTCCAATACATCCTGTATTCCTGAACTGTTTTTGCATATGCCCCCTTAAATGCTTTGCAGGCAGAGTCGCTCTCGTTCTGAGTTTATTCAGCCCTGAATCCTCAGACAGGATTACTGTTATTAGAGTGCTGGATGGGCATGCTGTGATTGAGAGCTAATCTACAGTAGCGCAGCAGGCAATGGAACAGAGAACAAGAGGAATGATGTTTAATCAGAAACAGGCAGTTGTATCCGCAGAGCTGCATATAACCACAATGGATATTTTGAATCAGACAGGTCCTCCTTGGTGAACAGTGGGAGGTGTTAAGCATGGTAAGCATGTGCATATAAGACTCAAGGTCTTCCTACTGACTCAATACTTGAATTGTAAAGGTTCTCAGAGGGAAGCAGGTCTGAGACAGATTCTTAATCAGCATTAAAAATAAGATCGGAATGGACAGGCAAAACCACACTCTTTATAACACAGCATTGTTCCCAAGTCCTGATTGGTCAGAAGGGGTTGATTAATTTTCTAAAACAGCAGGTTTGACAGCAGGCTATAATTCAAATCACAGGTTTATATTAATGCACTTTTTATAATTCTTTATCGTTTCTATAGCAACAGTTCATTTATGGGAGCTTATATGGAACTCTTCACATAATCTAAGCGCAGATAAAAGAACAGGTGAAATTTGTGGTTATTTAACGAAGAAAAACATACAGGTGGAGATGTGTATTCAGTGCATATGCAATTCTCTAGTGTTAATGTTTTGCAATTTTGTTCTGGACACTTGTTTAACATGCCAAGCTTTATTTTTGTAGTTTATTAACCTAATTATTCCTACTTAGTGTGGATGATAAGATGAACAAAAATATCTGTACATTATATTTACATTTACATTTGCGGCATTTAGCAGACGCCCTTATCCAGAGCACGTACAAAAGTGCTTTGAATCTCTAGTAATGAATACATCTACACTGGTATGCAAGATTACAAACTTAATATAAATATAACTCGAATTCTACAAACTTGGAAAGTGCTAATTTAAGTATTTCAGGAAAAGGTTGGTCTTCAGTCGTCGCTTGAAAATAGTCAGGGACTCTGCTGTACGGACATCTAGGGGAAGTTCATTCCTCCACCTCAGTGCCAGAACAGAGAAGAGCCTTGAAGTGTATTGACCTCTCATTCTGAGAGAAGGAGGTACCAGTCGAGCAGTGCTGGAGGATCTCAGACAGCGAGGTGCAGTGCGAGATGTGATGAGGTCACTTATATATACTGATCAGGCATAACATTATGACCAAATGCCCAATATTGTGTTGGTCCCCTATTGTGTTTTCCCATTTTGACAGTCCTGACCCATTGAGTATTAACAGCATTAACTTATTCAGCAATTTGAGCTACAGTAGCTCGTCTGTTGGATTGGATAACACGGACCAGCCTTCACTCCCAGGTATATCAGTGAGCCCTTGCCGCTCATCTCCCTGTCGCTGCTCCACCACTGTTCCTTCCTTGGACCACTTTTGATAGATTCTGACGACTGCAGACCGGGAACAGCCGACAAGAGCTGCAGTTTTGGAGATGCTCTGACCTAGTTGGCTAGTCATCACAATTTTACCCTAGTCAAACTCGCTCATATCCTTACGCTGGTCCATTTTTTCTGCTTTTAACACATCAACTTTGAGGACAAAATGTTTACTGCTGCCTAATATATCCCACCCACTAACGGGTGCCGTGACAGATATCAGTGTTATTTAATCACAGATCATTAAGTTATAAGGTCATAATGTTACATATATACATTACTGCACATATCTAAACTTTAAATAAAGATATAATGTATTGTTTTTTAATAGATTTAAAAAATTATATTAAACATTCTAAATGATTTGTTTTAAGAGGAACAAAATATTTAGGAACATTTTTAGAACATAAACTGAAAAATGAAACCTGCGCACACACTCACTCAACTGTGTGTTACTGAGCTGCTACAATTCTGAACTCAAGCACACACTCATACTCATTTCACACATCCATGTATACAGTACCACCCATTATATTATTTTATTATTACATCACTGTTTACATGCTGGTTTTTTGCACATCCATTTGACTGCTGCTATTGGTGTTTTGAACAACCTTTTGTGTTTACATTTAGTGTTTATTTACAAGTACACTTCTGTATCTAGTTCTCTCTTGCACAATGTGCTGTATAATATATAGTAGGTTTACTGGTGGCGCTATTTAGAGTTTTGCGTATTTATCCTACATTGTCTTGTGTTGTCTTTTGCACTGTCTTGTCTTGCACTGTTTGCATTAGGTTGCACACGATGCACTTAATGTGGCTAGGACAACTTACTTTAGTCCTTAGCTTTGTGCTCTGTTATGTAGCTTTATGTTGTTTTATGCAGCACCAAGGTTCTGGAGGACCATTTCACGATGTACTGCGTAAGCTATTGTAGGGTTGAAATGACAAAAGCTTCTTGACTTGAAAAATTAACATTTTAATATCTCCTGGATAATCATCATGCCTGATCATTTCTTCAATGTGTATTAAATAAAAAGCAGAAAAGTTAGAGATAGACTACATTTACAATTATAAAAATCAAATGGTAGCACAAAAGTTCCTACTGGAAACAAACATAATAATAATCCAAGGCAGTCATAGAAAGCAGAATATATGTACTCTTAAATGCAGCTAGTAGATTAAATGATTAACGGTACCACATTCTATCCTTTGCCCAAACCTAAAAAAAACTCTATACATCTATAACCTCTCAACAATCTTCATGGTCCTCTTGCTCAGATTTGCAGAACATACTTAAATATAACACATTTGTCTCCTTCACATGCCTTGTGACTGCTGGGAAATTAGCAAAAACCTTGGCACAGTTGGTGCTTTATGGCTTGTAGGGGGAAATGCAAATGGAATAACGCTATTATTCTAATTTTAAATAAAAAACAAACACGCAAATAGATATTTGGAGCTAGTTTCCAACAACCTTTACCTCAGAACATTCGATTTACCCACATATGATCCAGAAGGTTTAAATTGTGCCTTATAAGTGCATTTACATTTACATGTATAAATGCAGTCCATTATTTGCATTTTAATGTACATATTTTAGGTTGACAAATGATTTTCTTTTGCTTAATTTACATTTGAGCTGTGCAGGTTAAAGACCTTGCTCAAGGATGTCTTGATCTTATAAAAAACCTTGGTTATCCTCAAAGTTTTTTGATAAAACCAACCAAGTTATACGTTTATATTTTTTTATAAGTTCAAGTTTTAGCTTTAAGTTCAGTGACTGACACTTTTTCAGGCAAGTTGGTTGGTGCATATTAAATGAAGTTGCAATAAAATTGTGCTGTAAGACTTCCTCAATTCATTGAACAACAGAAAAAGTGCACAAGTTTCCTTTATGTGTATACCATGCGTTTCCCATTAGACTCCCTCTCCAAATGCACCAGATCTTGTCAAATTGATGGAGGGTGAGGTTTGGGTCAGTGCTCTAACAAGTAAATGTCATCCACAAACCTCTAATGCTTGACCACTGTATACCCCTGAGCACTGAAGAGACCTGCTGAGTGTGTTTGGAAAGACTGGATAAAACACAAACATGACCATCACATAGTTTGCAGGTCTCCTATCACCTAAAAACAGTCAAATGGAATGGGTTAAAAAAACACCAGTTTAAATTAGGGCTGGAAATATTAACAATATATAAAATAAATAAATAATATAAAATAATAACACGTTAACGCAAATTAGCGTGTGATTCAATTAGCATGCAATTAATGCAGCAAGAATTTCTGTTTGACAATTTTAATAAACAAATAAATAAATTAATATTAAGAAGGTGAAATTAAAACACAACCCACATTTATTCAGATATTTGAATACAAAAAAATTTTAATCACTAAACATTTTCGATGCCCCAAGTCTTAACTCAAGCACCCGATTACGCCATGATGCACACATCCACCAATTAAAACCGTCCGTGTGGAAACATAGCAAAAGTTCTGGTTGGTGTCCTGATGATTTACGTAATTTAAAACGCCATAATTACTTAAACATTTACGAGAGTATTTTTACGAGCTGCCCTGTCATCTAAAAATATAAACAGGCTCGTCTGTTTGAGCATTTGGATCAGTGCAAATGAAGAGGAGCAATTGGGGACCTTTGGTTTTTCTATGTCCTTTGTTTTTGTTTAATAGACATGAACAAGTTCTTTAAAAAACATATATGCTCTATGTTGAGTACGGTTTCACTAATAACAAACATACATTTGCATAAACAAATGCATACATTGCATTTCCATATTTGTCCATGCACACGTTGATTAGAGTATTAAAAACTTAAATTTAAGGTACATTTGGAACAGATAAAAATGTGTGATTAAGTTGCTAATAATAAAAAATTACAATCATGCGATTAATCATGATTAAATATTATGTATATGTATATAATATAGAATTATTATTGTTATTTTTTATTTTTTTAAGTAATTAGTTGTATAGGGTGTCTTTGGGTGCAGTTGCAAAAAAGTTTACCTTCACTTGAATTAAATGATCCAACCACTTTCAGCATGACAATGCCCCTGTGCACAAGGCTTAATGAAGTTTAGTAGTTTACATTGGTTTGAACGGAAGATCAGTGGCCTGCATTAGAGTTCTGACCTTAACCCTATTCAACACATTTTGGATAAATTAGAATGCTGACTGCACCCCAGACCTCCTCACCTCACCTGCATCAGTACCTGACTTTAATAACACCTACTTGTTATTATATGTTTTTATATATATATATATATATATATATATATATATATATATATATATATATATATATATATATATATATATATATATATATATATATATATATATATATATATATTACACTAGGCATAACATTATGACCATTGAAGTGAATAACGTTGATTATCTCTTCATCATGGCACCTGTTGGTGAGTGGGATATATTAGGCAGCAAGTGAACATTTTGTTCTCAAAGTGGACGTGTTAGAAGCAGGAAAAATGGGCGACCGTAAGGATTTGAGTGAGTTTGACGAGGGCCAAATTGTGATGGCTAGAAGACTGGGTCAGAGCATCTCCAAAACTGTATCTCTTGTGGGATGTTCCCGGTCTGCAGTAGTCAGTATCTATCAAAAGTGCTCCAAGCAAGGAACAATGGTGAACCAGCGACAGGGTGATGGGCGTCCAAAGCTCACTGATGCAGGTGGGGAGCAGAGGCTGGCCAGCATGGTCTGATCCAACAAATGAGCTCCTGTAGGTCAAATTGCCAAATAGGTTAATGCTGGTAATGCTTAATGAAGTGTTTTGGCAGCAAAAGGGGGACCAACACAATATTAGGCGGTGGTCATAATGTTATACGTGGTCATAATGTTATGCCTGGTTGTGATGTCGTAATGAATGTAATGTTATTTGTAAGTGGAATTAAGAACAATACTCAATTATTTCTTTCTTACTCTTTCTCTCTTTCTCTCTTTCTTTCTTTCTTTCTTTCTTTCTTTCTCTCTCTCTCTCTCTCTCTCTCTCTCTCTCTCTCACTCTCTCTCTCTCTCTCTCTCTCACTCTCTTTTCTGTATCACACAATGGGCTTTCTGAGGATACAGCAGAGGGCAGTCTTACTCTAGTCTGTCTTCACATTTACAAATGGCAAATTCTAATTTAATAGCATTATTTGTTCACTTTTTGTAAAATATATTAAAATAACCATTACATTTATTATGCACGCTGCTGTGAAACACAAATGGAAAATAGAACGGGAAAGAGATACTATGCTGTAGATCCAACTCAAAGACTAAATGGTAAAAAGATTATCAGCAGGAAAAACAGGTCTTGCGGTTCTTTAATATCGTGCATACACATGTTTCACAGCCAAAGCAATTTAGTGTAGTTATAATTTTTATACTATTCCTACAAAAACAGCCGTTAACATGCTGCGATTCAGAGGAGTCCTCAATGCTCTATGGGATTAATCCCTGAACCTTTGCAAAACATGCTATTTAGTAACTACTATAAATTATTCAGGGACTACAGTGAATCTAAAAGGAAACGTCTGTAGATATGAAAGTGACCCTTGCCCTAACCTCAATCTTTGTGGCTCAGGAAAGTGGTAGCTTGGTGGTTCAGGTTACTAGGTTACTGATCAGCACTGGTTGTATCTCAGCAACATGAAGATATCTTTGTTTAGTTCTTGTTTTAGTTCTTTAACCCTCAACTGATTGCTGTGTTCTGTCTTTGACAGTTATTTTTTTGATAAAAACAGTTTTGGTGCTTTGTGAAAACTTGTCTAATTCCATCACCATTACTGTCGTTGGTGGTGCCTGGAATGAATCTGGCCCTCTTTTGCTTTTGGAAAGCCCTGGAAAAACCCAGGACTTCCACTGACCTCAAATTAAAAGTTAAGAGTTATTAAATGAGATCTTGAAAGCATCTACATGGTAAGATCACCTTATCTGAAAGGGAGAGTGCTAGAGAGAGAGAGAGTGTTTAAGATTCTTGCTTCACCATCATTGTGCTGCAATGCTTTTTTCTGTCTGGATTTTATGAAACACATATTTTACAAAATGTGCAAGATACACATAAGGCTTTATAAATAATAGAATCCAAACTTTTACCCACTGTTAGAAAACAAAGAGACCAAAAATTGGGATTTACTAACTCCTATGTCAAACAGTTCAAATCCACATACAGTGTAAAGTACACCATGGCAGGATATCAGGAAGCTCTACCTGCTTACAGCACCTCAGGAAAGTGCATGATCTCTATGGATTGAAGCCATTTCATTGGATGGATCAGAGCCAGCTTATCTACCCCTTTCCCCTCCTAAAAGGAGCCTGGGGAGCAATATGCCAGCTTGTCACTTCAAACCTGTGGCAGAAATACGCATTTACTGTTTGTTATCGTCCCTACGTAGATAGAGTAATCGGTGCTGCCATGGTGCTAGTCTAAATATTTTACAGCAGTGTTGGGCAAACAAATCCCGATTGCCCTTGTGAGGGAGAGTGAGCTTTGATTAGGCATAAAATTACTTTTTAATCATCATATATACATATGATGCTATATTAAAAAATGTTTCATTTATAATTATAGATTTTTGCTGCAATTTTTATTAACTTTAATTATATGCTTGGGAAAACATTAAAGATATATATACCTCTACATGATCACATACTGTATGCATTATACTACTTTTCCAGCAGTGAGTTTATTGTGTTATTAAAGATGGTCAAGCACAATGTGCTGACTGACCTTCATCATACAATATACATTGAAAGGGCAGTTTCACAATCAGACAGAAAGCTATGATAGACACAACAGAATACAGAATAATGGGTGCTTGTTGATGTATATGTTTTTTATTTTTTTTAAGTGCTGCCTGGACTGCCTTTTATGCTGATATGCAAAAAATGTGACACACACACTGTAAACATAAGAATGCTCTTTCCAATCTTAGCCTAACTGCCTGATTACGATAAAATATAGATTTATGTACATTTAGTTCATAACACTCCGTAATGGTAAATGTCCTAAATAAAGCAAATCAAAATTATTATTATTTATTTTGCTTTATAAAAAAATGTGGTAAATCCATTTCTGTCACTTTGTCCTTTATGTTGTTTTCCTTTCCCCCACCTTACAGTTGGGTCATTATGTCAAATGTGTGCTGGAACTCATAGCCAAGTGTGAAAGCCCTTGATTATCTACTATTACTATTAATCATTCTTTCCTAGAGCCTTAGGATCGCACACTCTCAATGCCATGGTCCAGGTTTCCTAGGTGCACTCTTCGTGCTACGTATGAACCTGGATAAAATGGGAGCACTGTGTCAGGAAAGGCAACCAGTGTAAAAAAACCTGTGTCAAATTAAAATATGTGGACCAGTGTTTGGCTATGGCAAGCCCTAATGGGAACTAAAAATAAAAGTAAGTCAAACAATCACTCCTCAGTAAATATTCTAAAATATAAAATTATAAAATGTAATAGATGTTGAGATTTGTGTTAGAATTACATTACAAGACACAAGATTTTTCCTTCATTCAGTCTTTCAGGCAAAATAACTTATCCCATTGCCAACAAAGATGTTTCCAGTACAATTATTTTCCCCCAAGACCTTCTATGAGAGGCTGTGCCTTTCTAAAAGAGAAGTAACAGAAAGAAGTAATATAGCCAAACAAAAAATTATTATTGTTGCATTTTTTTGTGTGTTTTTGCCAACGCAATAGAGCCTATCCAAAACGTGGTGTCACTAAGGACGGATATAATTCGCTCGCTTTCGAGCCAATTACATTTGTGCCTTCGAAATAAAGGAAAAATGCTGCAATTTGCTCATATTTCTGTATACATGAATCTTGGCACTCTTCAAAGCCCACGACAAAATACCATCGGATGAAGATCAGGTGCCTCAAAATAAAGCCATTTTTACACAATGAAGTCATTATGGGACCGAGGCCTTGAGACTGAAAATCAGGACAATTACTTGTGCGTACAGAGGAAAAGAATATTGTTTCAGGCTCATCTCTTCTTGACTATTCAAAGCTTAGAGAGGCATGGAGGCACACACACACACACACACACACACACACACACACACACACACACACACCCACACAAACATAGACTGTTGTCCAAGTCAGGTCTGCACTCGATGTAATTATCTTTGATGCATTTGAAGGTGGATGTCTGACAGCTGTCTTCTCAGCCTGTCTTTGATCGTCACTGATGGCAGGGTTCGGGCCTGGCGATGCTTTTTCTCTCTGAAATGTGTGATATAAAGAAAGCTCCTGTGCTTTTTTCCTTTGATATATATCCTTTGACAGAGGCGCTGAGGTTCTGTTTGATAATTGATACGATTAGTCGAACTAGCTTTCAGTCAGCATGTAGTTCTGCATAAGCAAATTTCAAAACAACATGTGGTAATTGCTAGCGGATTAGCACTAGAGTTAGCGCTAAACAATGTATTTATTTAAAGACTGCCAGCACAAACTTTCGAAGAAATACTGCACCCAGAAACACACTGAATATTTTGATAGAAATTTTTTAAGATGTGCTTAAGCATGGTGCTAATTTGTTGTTGCTGAATTTTTGCAATTTATCTCAGAAGTTATCAGTTAGTTGCAGGAGGTAAATGCTAGCACAGTCACAGAAATGACAACAAACTCATAATAAACAAACTCCTTTTACTCACTGACAATTTTTCAGCCTTAATTAATTACAAAATAAAGTAGAAGACCCCAAGTACAGAACTCTAATTTCCATAATGAAGTGAGCTATTTACAGAATGCAGTGGTGTTGAGGGTGGTATTAGCATAAAAGTTGTAGCTTCAGAAGTCAATCTCTTTGAGAAGAGTGTACAGTTGGGAGAGCTAAAAGAGCTTAGAGACTAAAGTGAGCCTGCTTTGTTAAGGATTTTTCATTTAAAAAACAAATCTAAGATGCCATTTAGTGTGGGTTTTTCCCTCAAATTTTCTGAATGTAGTGTCTATTTGAATTGAATTGGATAATTATTCTGTATTGAAATGTAAAAAGGAAGTAAATATGTCTATAGTCATCTTTGTGTAATTTCACAATATGCTGTAGCTCTACACAGGTGTATACTGTACACAGAATCTATTAAACTGTTGTCTATTTTTGTTCAATTGTATGACAAATGTCTAGTATATTCATTGGAATATAAGTTTTTAAACATAGTTTACTTATTCATTATCCAAAATCTATATTTGTCCATGTGCAAGTTTTTTTTATAAGCACCTAACATCAATAGCCCTTGATTAATACACCCACAGAACAAAAAAGAAATACTGTACATTCAAATTACATGTCACCTACTGTAATATCACACGTGTTACTAAGTGTCACATACGCTGCTGTCTGGAAGTCAACCATTGAAAGCAAGAAATGAAAGGGCGTTTGAACAAAGCGTCAATGCATTCAAGAGGAAAATGAGATTTATTAGTAGACGACCTTTTCAGTCATTAACGGAGAGCAACCCCAACAGGAGTCTATCCTGCATCCCTACCCACTGAAAAGGCAGCAGGTGTATTTTTAATTATGCTCTTCAGCTGCAGCTAATTAGGCTTACATTAATCAATACCTCTATCAATAGTATGATGAGATCTTTTATCCTGGTACAGAATTTATTTGAGGGGCGAATTTTAAGACCTGCTGGGGCATTTGACTCCAGCGCAAAAGGTCATTGGAAGGGTCAGGAGGACAGAAAATAGTTAATCTGCTCTGAAAGAGTGACAGATCCTCAGCTTATTACTGACATGAATAAAAAAGCTTATAATTATTATGCTATGTATGGATGAATTGCTTCTCTTTTATAGCTATATTAGTCAAGTAATGCCTTGTATGATTTTGAATAAATAAGTGTATTATAAAAAATGGGCATTAAATAACAAAGACTTTACTAGTTATACTACTAAATTCTTTAATTTGATTGGTAAGGTTTTATCATTTTCCACAGCCTGTCATTTCACCATGAAACAGGAAAGCACAAACTCTTTTGTCTTGAAGACCTTCGTATGACATGAAACCTACTGACCATTGTGCTGACACTAGAGACTCCTTCTGTACATTTTAAAAAAGCATTAATATTAAGCTTTCACCATATCATTCTTTTTGAGGTTGCTGTTACTACTACTAAATCATAAGTACAAATCACTTCACACAATTTAAATGGCCGTCTAATAATACACAGAATAAAAACATAGTTATAATTCAAAATAAAAAAATATATAGAGAATAATAAATTGTTATAAAAGAAGAAGAAAAAAGGTATAATCATTGATATATGATTGATATTTCTGTGAACAAATGTCAATGTATCATCCCCAGCATCAGTAAATTGCTCAGTAGGGTTTCCACCACCATCTTCAAAACATAGGGGTGTGTACTTTTTTGTTTCTTTGTTAAATAACAAGCGGCATTTTTCCGTTCAATGGAATATGACAGCAACTAACCCTTGGCGTTGTATGTCATGTGTCCACTTTATCCATTTATTAAGGGGATCTAGATACATACTCACAAACTGTTTAATCTTCTTCCATCCAAGGAGATTTGAGAACATTTGCACCAGAACCAGCAAATTGAGGGCCAGCTTTTTTTCAACAACCATCACCCTACTAAACTCTACACTACATTTCTAGGACACTGATGGCTCACTAATGCTTTAGTGGTTTTGCTACCATTAATCATTATGAAATTCAACTCCAACCTGTACATTCTATATATTTTCTGTATAATGATAACTGTATATAATTGTAAATGCACAGCATATCTGTATGTACACATACCACTGTGTATATATTTGTACGATTGCAAATCCAATGTACATATCTAATATTGTAAATTTATATATGTAATATTTTTCTACAGATATTGTGCCCTACACAAATCCTGCACACATTCTACATTTTCATTTTCAATTCTTACTGTTCTTGCTGAACAGCTTCTGCACATTTTTCAATGCCCATAGCCTTTATATTTTTTTGTTGCACATATATTTACATATTTCTCTGCACTTGTCAGTTTCCACAATTCTACTATTTACAATTTTGGTAGATGCTAAACTGCATTTGGCTGCTGTGTTTTTGTTTTGGGTTACCCTGTTTTGTGTTGAATGTTGATGTGCCTTCTTATCTCAATTCAGTTTTGTTTTTTTAATGTACTTTAGCAATAATATTAAAACCATAACTCATGCTGAAAATTACAAACTTAAAAGAAAAAAAAAAGAGAGGCTGATGAGGTTTATAGCTAATATACGTAACATAAGTGATGATACTTCACAATGTTTGAAAATAGTAAATGGATCATTTAATTCTTATTTTCATTATTGAATACATTTCATGAATTAAATAAAATTTAAATGACAGATTGTTGCACATTTTAGTTATAGGATGAATGAAACAGTTCCAAAGTTGTCAGTTATGTACAGTTGAATGCAAAGGCATTTTTTCTTTTAACTAGGAATTCCCAGAGTGCACAGGATTAATCTTGTCTCTTTAATGTTTCATATTTTTTCAAATATCTGTATACAATACACTGAAGTGCACCTGCTATCCCAGACAGAGCCATACTATTCCAAGAATCCCAGACTCAAGCTGATACAGCTGTCTGCATCCAATCTTTACCACGTTCAATATCTTTGGGCTAGCCGATACAGACTATTCCCAGCGGCCCTGGAAGTCACAGACACAGTTTTGGCGGCCCTGTCAGCAGAGCTTTAACTTCCACCAGCTCAAGCGGAGGGCTCCTGCAGGTAGCTTTCACAGCCGCTGTTTGACGGATAGCACCTCCTCTCTGTGCTGGAGTCAGGAATCCTGCTCCTGTCTCTCAGGGGAGGCTGAGAACTTGCCATTCACAGCACTGTAACTAGATCGGCGCTAAAAAGCTAACAGTCTGGACTCGGAAGGCGTCTGTGGTCAGGCTCTCCCTCCTCTCTTATCTCAGTTTCCTCCAGCAGGGCAACTGGGGAAGAGCTGCCTTCATTTAAAGTGAGACAAATGAGCAGTCATAAGCTGCAGGGAGCTTTCTGGTCAGGATTGTATGCTAAGTGTGGGTGTTTTTTCTTTTCTTGTGGTTGCAGTTCAAAACAATAACAATACTAAGCAATTATTACTAATACATATGTGTTTACACAGTCTGAAATCAAATAAAAAATGTTTCCTTGTTGCTTTGGTGGTACCATTAAAGTAACCTTTACTTTTTTCATGCAAATGTGAATTGAACACACTGTACATTTAATTAGCTTTTAGTCCTGTTTATATTTAGAATGAATGGTAATATTTGACTAGTTGTGGTAAAATGCCTGTTTATTTAAACCAAAAATCCACTCACTGACACTAACACTTGAAACCAAATTTCCCAAAACATAATCCCAAAAAATGTACTTTTTTGTTCAAATATATTATTTTAGTAACAGATTGCATATAAGCTTATGGTGAGAGGAAAAGGCAGGACGGCAGTAATAATAACACATCCTCAAACAAAAGTAATGTACAGTAAAAGGCTATCACACTTGACTATCTAGGGAATTTCTAAACTAATCCTGTAATTGGAAGCTGAGAGTTGACAATGTACGCTCATCCAGCATAAAGTCGAGTAGCTTGTTTTGACTGGTTTTAGACATATCTGTGTTTACTACATCAGGTGGGCTTCCGAGCTTTCAAGAACTACAATTTAACCAAGAGTCCGAAAAAATGGGCAGTGGAATACGAGGGTGCATTGTTTCAACTTTTCACCAACAATGAACAATGAACTTTGCAACATATTTTACATTAGAAGTGGCTCTGTAAATCATAGACACTCTGTCTGAACTTACACTTTGCTTTGTTTGTAGAAATCGAATTGAATTGAAAAGCATGAAAAGCTTGGATGGGTTCCCTCTTGAGTCTGGTTCCTTTTAAGGTTTCTTCCTTATGCCATCTCGGGGAGGTTTTCCTTGCCACACACGTCGTCACCGGCGTCATCAGGGACAAACTTACACTTATAAAGAACAATCTTATTCATTCTTTATCACCGCATTTTCTGTGTAAAGCTGCTTTGAGACAATGTACATTGTTAAAAGCGCTATACAAGTAAAAATGAATTGAATGGAAATGAATTTTCATTCATTCAGTAAAAACCAGACTGTTATGTATAATAAGAAATGTAGAAACACAGTAGTAGAAACTTTTAAGTTATTTGCACATTATGCAATTTAAATAATAATAATAATAATAATAATAATAATAATAATAATAATAATAATAATAATATTTTGCATCATTTTAAGTAATATCTTTTACAATAAGCAAGACTACAAGTAATTACATATAAAGTCTAATAGTTTACATTAACAGCATTTATTGAGCTATAAAGGATTAATGTATGTCACAGCAATGTCACTGGAATAAAACAGATAATGTACATGGGCTAGTCTCCATTTATAGAGCAGCTCAGTAGGACCAACAATGTCTGTATGCCTTTCATATAAAAACTTTTTTTTTCCGGTGGTAAAGAGAGCTGACTCTTTGGAAAGCCTCTAGAAAAGAAGACGACCCCCTTAGCACAAAGCAGAGCCCAGATTCACAACAATATATTGATGTTTGCCCCTTCCATTCTCCTAGTGAGTATATGGTTTCAGCCGCTTCCAAGGTTGGCGCCAAGCTCTGTCTTCTTTGGACCACAAACCAGAATTAATTGCAAATCAATCGAACAAAGTACAACTGATCAGTAAACCAATTAGTAATTTTAGCAGGTCACCCTGGTTTGGCTTACGTAATTTTTGATAAAACAATGTTGCCCTGTATTGTAAGATTTTATTAATTTTCTTGTTTTGTTTCCTGTCACTTAAAATGTTCAGTATAAAACTAGATCAGTCATTATAGATGTCATTCACATCTTTACAGTAATGCATCACGTGTCTTTATATTGATCATATTTGTGTCTAGGAACGATGCTTGTATTTTTCATCTGTATATTTTTGTATATATAAAGGAGTAATTTGCATTAAAACCACTACTAACCTCTAATAAAATATATCACAAAACTTGAGGGGCTGAAAAAAGGTAAAAAAAAAAATGAAATATGTACATATGGGTTATACTGTATATAGGGAGACACATGCTAGGAAGAAAAAAAGACTGACCTGGCTAATACCATGATGCACCATCTTGAGGCATAAGATCTTTTAATGTATTCTCTGGCTGTGCCTGAAAGGAGGAAAGAGGGAGTTGAATAGATCCATTAATTTAATTGAAGCACGGCTCTGACAAGAGATAAAACATATCCCACATCTCTCCAGGCTGCTGCTTGCTTTATAGTAAACAACCAATGATCCATAAACAAAAAAAAAAGAAAAGAAAAAAGAGAAGGAGTGCAAGAGAGAGAGAGAGAGAGAGAGAGAGAGAGAGAGAGAGAGAGAGAGAGAGAGAGAGAGAGAGAGAGAGGCTCACTTTATAGAGACTTCAAGGCCACAAAAAACATGACACAGGCAAAAGAGAATGGAGAGTGAAGAGCCCCCTCTTCCCAGCGCTCCCAAGCTTTACATGTGCATTCAGCTTGGATAGGGTTCATTGTAGCCCTGCTTTAGGATTTTGATGTTGATAATTCTGCTCCTGGTCTGGATGCTGGTGGTTGTCAAAGAGAAACCTGCAAGTGCAGAAAATAACCATGACTTTTTTGCAACAAGCAGTGCTTTCTCCTCATTCAGAGCCTATTTAAAGAACCATGAAGTGATGGTAGTCATACAACAGGTTCTTTTAGTCTAATGTTGGAAATCTAAGGAAAGGAAAGGAAAGGAAAGGAAAGGAAAGGAAAGGAAAGGAAAGGAAAGGAAAGGAAACCTGTTGTTCAGCTTATTTCTAGTATACAATACATTAAATGGAAACTTAAAATATCTTCCATGTTGCTGCATAATAATAATAATAATAATAATAATAATAATAATAATAATAATAATATTACCTTAGTTTTTATTATAACATGAACAAAAGATTATTATAAGATTATTATAATATTTATTATATGCTCTAATTTTAATATGTTATAATTTTGATATTGACTTCAAATGATAATGAACATTGTTGTAGTTAAGCATATAACATTTATAGATAGAATCTCAGGTGTCAGATTTTTGTAACAGTCAAGAAGCTTTGCAATGTTTCACAGCACAGGAAAGAATTCTGCATCTTTTTATTCTTTCCAATTTCTTGGCAAAATGACACACTGAGCTTTTGTTTTGAGAGAGAGAGAGAAAGAGAGAGAAAGTGAGAGAGATAAAGAGAGGGAAAGAGGCACGGGTGTGAGATTGACTGTTTATCGTGGTTATAACGTAAGTGGAAGCAGGAACTAACTTGCCTCGAGGACGTTCCACAACATTAACACTGCTGTTAGAATTCTAACTATGAGAAAAACATTACTTCAGCATTTAGATCCTTACACTGCCACAATTTTAAAGTGATACTCCTTGCTTATAAATCAATAAATGGATCTAAACATATTTTTGATTGTTTCCTTCCCTAATAAATTTCCTTAGGTGGCAGTGCAATAGACCCTTTAAAAAAGAGAAAATGAATTCATGAATCTTAAATGTTTCTGTTTTCATTGTAGTTCATTCCAAAGGTGTTCAACAGGTTTGAGTCTAGAGCTCGAGAGCAGGCCACTCAAGATCTTTCACTACAACCCATGTAAACAATGTCTTCATACTTTGTGTACAGAAGCATTGTCATGCTGGAACAGGTT
Organism: Silurus meridionalis; assembly: GCF_014805685.1. NCBI lineage: Eukaryota > Metazoa > Chordata > Actinopteri > Siluriformes > Siluridae > Silurus > Silurus meridionalis. Next base: position 12,079,920 of record NC_060910.1, read on the forward strand.
TGAGCCTCCTAGATCAAGTAAAGGGAAAATTTCAGATAATTCAAAACACTCTATCAAATTGTGTGGCATAGTGTAGAGAAGAACTACATATGGCTGGAAAAAAATCTGTCCTCCCAATCCAATATAGATAGTGTATGAACATGACAAGGTTTTTTTTTGTATTATCCTCTAAAGAGAAAGACACACACATGAGAGGTATGTGTGAGGGAACAATTGTTAAAAAATTGTATGTATGTGATAATGTTTAAATTCAACTAGTTTTACATAACTGAGCACTTGAAAATTAAACTTTATTCCATTCCTAATTCAAATAATGTTAGAATTATTTTACAACTAAACACTGCATTATTACATTAAGGTTAATTTCCCATGGGGCGCATGTTAGATGCTAGCTATTCATCTACAGTATGGATCAAAATGTATTACATTCCAATATATGTATATATATTGTATACTATAAAGTAAAATGCAGACAGTAATGTTATGTAAAGAGCAGTAACACAGGTTTCATTTCATTTAACTGACAAGGTGAAAGTCTCCGCTGTTCTTTAAGAAGGAAACAAATTATAGTGATTAAATAGTAAAAGTAGTGCACAGATTTCAGCATATCAGGCTGGGATTGAGTTTCGATGGAAGTGCTACCCTAAGGGGAAACAGTGGTGTGTGAATAAGCACCGGCAGCCTTTCTGAAAGAGACGAGCTGAGAAATCTGAGCTACTCAGTGTAAAGCAGCGCAACACACAGGTCCAGATACTTAGCCTGTTAATTTAGAAGAGATTGTCGTATTAGGTTAAAAAAGGTTAGTTATTTAGAAATTACAAAGTTGTTCATTCAAAATATAGATTTTTCATCTTTAATTGTGCAACTTAGTGTAAAGAGTCTAATTGGTATGTTTTCATGTTTGAGGTAATACATTTAATCTTTATCCATAAAAGTAATATTTGCTTAATAAAATGATTGCTGTTTATCATACAAATATACATTCCCATGCAAAAGAGACTGAATGCAATTACTATGGCAAGAACCCAATTAATACAATTCAACAAGTCTCTTCTCACTGCAGCCACAGCTGCGCTGCCTGCACACATACCGTAATTTCCGGACTATAAAGCGCACCCATAAAACTGAATTTTACACACTGAATTTTAAACATAAATAAGCCGCACCTGTCTATAAGCCGCAGTCTACACTGAAACTAATGAACTTTCCACAGGCTTTAACAGAAGACACGTTAAATATGTTGCGCTTCCTTTAGGAGCATAGCGGTATTTTGGGAATAGCCTGCCACTGCATTTTTCCGCTATTACTGCATGTGTGCAAGACGAGGATTATGTCCTTATTATTTTCCGATGCTCATTTCTAAGTTTCTTTGACTAACCCTTAACGCTGTTGCCAAGAAAATTAAATAAGCACAAGTTTTGGAAACCTGTCTGTGCTTATATGATTTCTGTTGCAACTGGAGTTAGTGAGCTCTCCCATAACCCAGACTCAACGAGCTACAACAGCTTGTATCTAAACAGTAGCCTTCCAAGAAAGTCATTGTTCACTGTCTTCCTCTTTCCTTTCACAACTATTTCTCTCAGGAGTTTATCTTTTGGCATCGTCGTGCGTTTAAAAAATTTTTCTCCCAATGCCACACAGGTGAAGTGCGTTTTTGAGTTTCCGTTCGGAAATTTCATTGGTCTAATGTTATGGGGTTCAGTTTTTTGGCTTGAAGTTTGTGAAACCGGGAAAAACCCAGGAAAAATTCGGAAATAAGCCGATTCGTTGTTTAAGCCGCGGGGTTCAAAACGTGGGAAAAAAGTAGTGGCTTATAGTCCGAAAAATACGGTAATCTCTTGCAGCAGCATCAACATTATGCCTCATAAAATGACCCCAGGCATTTTTGTGCTTTTATTTTTTTTTTCTGTGCCTTATGGTTTTCCTGGGGATTTGAAATGAAGGCAAAATGTGTGTTTTTGTACAAATTCTATAGGAAAGAAAACACAAAAGCATAAATGCTTCATGAAAAAGATTAACACTGTTTTGGCTGGCCTTTCGTCACAATGGCCAGCTTTTCTCGACAAGTCCATCTTGTAAATGTCCTTGTACCTGTATCTGCAACCAAAACAATTTCTTTACCTCTGTCAGTCATTGTGGAATGAAAGTCAGCCATTAAATCTACACAAAGAGTTTTTTGTAGTTTGCGACACATACAGTTTGCTATATGACTATCCAATCAAAAGACATGAGAATGCCAACATATTTGTATGCCTGCTACATTTTCCTAGTATGGCCAACTTGCAATCGGATTGCTTAAAGCAGCAACAAACAGCTTTTAACATGTATTTAACAAAACTTGGCACACAGCTGATTACCCCTTATAATGTTTTTGCATTGACCTATAAGGAAAAATGGGTCAGATAAATTCCATTTTGTACTGTTCTCATTCTGGAAATCTAGTAGATAAAGGTATAGAAAACAACTCACTATGAAATAAGGATATTTAACAAACAATGAGGATACTTTATTACACATATTTTTCTCTCCCTGTCACCCCTCTTCTTTCTCTCTCTCTTTTTCTCTCTCTCTCTCTCTCTCTCTCTCTCTCTCTCTCTCTCTCTCTCTCTCTCTCTCTCTCAGTCAAGTTAAACATCCTCCTGAGGTATCAGTGACCACTGTTCCTGCCCCTCTCCTCTCCTCTCCTCTCCTCCTCTCCTCTCCTCTCCTCTCCTCTCCTCTCCTCTCCTCTCCTCTCCTTTCCTCTCCTCAGATCGGCCTGCCTCATCCTGGCCTGCCTCTGGATGGTGTTCTCTTTGATTTGATTGAAGCTTTGAGGATGAATTTGGATTGTACTTAATGTCAACAGTCTGCTACAATGACTCAAGACTACAGTATGCATTTGATCATCACTGCAAACCTCAACAATGTTTAACTCTAATGAATAGATATTCGGTGCAACCCAGATGAGGATGGGTTCCCTCTTGAGTCTGGTTTCTCTCAAGGATTCTTTCTTATGCAATCTCCGGGAGTTTTTTTTTCTTGCCACAGTCACCACCAGTTTGCTCATTGAGGACAAACGTACAATTATAAAGAACAATCTTATTCTTTCTTTATTGCCGCATGCTGCTTTTAGAAAAATTAATTGTACTGAATTTAAATTTGAATATGCATTTTGCACATACTACACTATATGGACAAAAGTTTGTAGACATCTGAACAAAAGATTTGTATGTACTTTTTGAGCATCCCATTCCACATTGAGTCCCCACTTGCTGTAACATAACCTCCACTCTTCAGGGAAGATGTTCCAATAACATTTTGACTGTGCTTGTGGAGATAGTGCTCTTTTAGTAAAGTGTTAGTGTTCCAATTTATCCCAAAAGGTGTTCAGTAAAGTTGAGGTCAGAGGTCTATAGCAGGTCACTCAAGAGCGTCCCTTCCAACCCATGTAAACCAGATCTTTATAGAGCTCCCTTTTTGCACAGCGGCATTGTCATGCTGGAACAGGTTTGGATCTCCTTGTTCAAGTGAAGAGAAAATTAAATGCAACCATATCCAAAGACATCCTATACAATTGAATGCCTTCATCTTTGTGGTAGCACTTTGGGAAAGAACTGCATATATTTATCTTAGTAACCAGAGTGTGGAGTCTGAATGTCAGAAGGACTCCCTGACAACTAAACTCAAAGACTGAAACAAACATTTGCTGTTAAAATAAAGTATTTGCCAAGAATAACACCGGTTTTAAGTGGTAGAACATGTTGGCATATGGTTCAAAATTATATGAATCCAAAGTAACAAGTGTAGGCTTGAGTATGCATTCTGTTTTTTTGGAACACTATCAATCAAAGTGTGGCTGCACCTGTATCACCTTATACTATTATTGGAATAATATTGATTGAATGAGGCCAAGAAACATGTAAAACAATTAAAAGCTGTTTCAGATTTTACATTTTTACCTGTTTACACATACACACCCTAGGCATTGTCTCAGGAAGATTCAATTAGTTGATATGGCTTTAACTGCCTCTACAGGAGATTTATCCACAGTTGTGACTGGTTGACTGTAATAGTGAAACTTTTATTTAAAATTGCTGTAATTAGACCCACTGCTGTTCCTCTAATATTACAGTTTCTCCAGTGTTATAATAAAATGAAAAAAGAGAAAAAGATCAATGTTATGCTACAAAAGTAGAATTGGAGATTTTTTACGCTTTTTTATGTCATCTTTCTTTTCAGAACTTTCAAGAAATGTGCAAACAAGGGACTTTTAAGCTTGATATTATATCACTTTAAGATCATTCCTCCTCCAGCTGTACCGGTACGCCTCAATGTAACTTTAGAATATAGTAGAAAATCAATAACAAAATTATCCATTTCGCCTCCCTATTCTTATCTTACATTATCTACAGCAGCGGCTCCAGTTTTAGGTACAATTTGCAGAATGAATGACTGTCCTGTGAAGAGATGGAATAGCAGGATTAGAATGTTGCTTTAGAGATGGATGTTAAGTAGTTCATATATCCCTGTTAAGTGGTCTGAAAAAAGTCTGAGTCTGTCTCTTCACCACAGACTGTATCACCACATGACCTCCTCCTCTTCTCAGTCTCATCTCATGCCTACCTCAATGGACTCTTTAACTTTTCTTCTCCCCCTCTGCTTTGGGTCATAACACACATTTAGGAGAGACTAACAGTGGCAGATTACAGTTTCAGCTGTAGTGTCTCTGAGGTGACAATACTCAACCTGAAACAGAAACCTGTCCTCTCAAGGTCACTTTCCTCACTGATGGTGAACCAACTTCAGCTCAAACACTGGGATATTATAAGCTGCACTTTACTTTGTTCAAATGCAAAATGCAACAGTAATGCTACAATTTTGAAAGATCTTTGTGAGAATACTGTATTGTGGGAATTTTATTTTGCCTTGTAAGATAATAAAGCAAGAATGTTATCAGTCAACAATATTAGTTTAGGTAAATACAAAGCTTTGCAAAATAATAATCTTACCTTCCGAAGATAAACAATGGAAATGTCTGATCATGTGAGCTGCCTTTGAGTTATAAGCGATTAGACTATTTGCTGGAATGCACATATCTCTATGATAACATTTGCTGCTTATCAATCTGTGTGCTCGGTGCTGATAATACAACGTGTTACCTTTTCTGTTCAGGTGGCCTTATCATTTGGGTATTGTGGTTGTTTTTGTATGACAAAGGAATAATGAGTTGAGCTTTCCCAGGCTTGATGAAAAAAAACAATGCCAATAACCTTCGCCAAAGTTTGTGTGCAGGTTACATGAGGTTTACATTTTACACAGTACAATGGAATAAAGAATGCTTTATAAAAGCTTTGATTTGTAGGACGTTCTCAGCGATGTAACAAAGAATAATGATCCAGGAAATAGGAAAATATGTTGTTATTAAAAATAAAGTCTGGTACATAGTATTGATGTTGGGTTTTTGAGAAAGTAGCAAGATTTGTAAAAAATTATAGACATGTAGAACGGTGCTTAGTCAAGTCAAGTCAAGAGTCAAGAGGCTTTTATTGTCATTTCTACTATACACAGTGGTACACAGTACACAGTAAAAAACGAGTCAACGTTCCTCCGGAACCCTGGTGCTACACTAAACAACAACAAGCTACATAAAGTGCATCGAGTGCAACCTAGTGCAAACAGTACAGACGAAAAACAGTACAGACAGACAGTGCAGACAGACAACACAAGACAACACAAGACAAGACACAAAACCTAAGATAGCGCCGACTAGTAAACCTACTGTATACCGTAATTTCGGACTATTAAGCGCACCCAAATACAGTGAGGAAAATAAGTATTTGAACACCCTGCTATTTTGCAAGTTCTCCCACTTAGAAATCATGGAGGGGTCTGAAATTGTCATCGTAGGTGCATGTCCACTGTGAGAGACATAATCTAAAAAAAAAATCCAGAAATCACAATGTATGATTTTTTAACTATTTATTTGTATGATACAGCTGCAAATAAGTATTTGAACACCTGAGAAAGCCAATGTTAATATTTGGTACAGTAGCCTTTGTTTGCAATTACAGAGGTCAAACGTTTCCTGTAGTTTTTCACCAGGTTTGCACACACTGCAGGGGGGATTTTGGCCCATTCCTCCACACAGATCTTCTCTAGATCAGTCAGGTTTCTGGCCTGTTGCTGAGAAACACAAAGTTTGAGCTCCCTCCAAAGATTCTCTATTGGGTTTAGGTCTGGAGACTGGCTAGGCCATGCCAGAACCTTGATATGCTTCTTACAGAGCCACTCCTTGGTTATCCTGGCTGTGTGCTTCGGGTCATTGTCATGTTGGAAGACCCAGCCTCGACCCATCTTCAATGCTCTAACTGAGGGAAGGAGGTTGTTCCCCAAAATCTCGCATACATCATCTCCCTAATACAGTGCAGTCACCCTGTCCCATGTGCAGAAAAACACCCCCAAAGCATGATGCTACCACCCCCATGCTTCACAGTAGGGATGGTGTTCTTGGGATGGTACTCATCATTCTTCTTCCTCCAAACACGTGTCTTTATGCAGCTAACGACCTCAAACAGGTGCATCTAATTTAGGATAATAAATGTAGTGGAGGTGGACATTTTAAAGGACCACTAACAGGTCTTTGAGGGTCAGAATTCTAGCTGATAGACAGGTGTTCAAATACTTATTTGCAGCTGTATCATACAAATAAATAGTTTAAAAATCATATATTGTGATTTCTGGATTTCTTTTTTTAGATTATGTCTCTGACAGTCGTATTAGGTTAAAAAAGGTTAGTTATTTAGAAATTACAAAGTATTCATTCAAAATATAGATTTCTTTTATCTTTAATGGTGCAACTTAGTGTAAAGAGTCTAATTTGTATGTTTTCATGTCTGAGGTAATACATATAATCTTTATCTATGAAACTACTATTTGCTTAATAAAATGATTGCTGTTTTTCATACAAATCTACATTCCCATGCAAAAGAGAATGAAAGCAATTACTATGGCAAGAACCCAATTAATAGAATTCAACAAGTCTCTTCTCACTGCAGCCACAGCTGTGCTGCCTGCACACATACCGTAATTTCCAGACTATAAAGCACACCCATATATAAGCCGCACCCTCTAAATTTTACAAATATTTTAATTTTCAACATAAATAAGCCGCACCTGTCTATAAGCCGTTATCTACACTGAAACTAATGAACTTTACACAGGCTTTAATGAAAGACAGTGTCTGTTACACGGCTTGTAACTAAACAGTAGCCTACCAAGAAAGTCATTGTTCACTGTCTTCCTCCTTCCTTTCACAACAATTTCTCTCGGGAGTTTATCTTTTGGCATCGTCGTGCGTTTAAAAATCACCATCGGTGAAGCTTTTCTCCCGATGCCGTGCAGCTCAGAACACAGGTGAAGTGTGTTTTTTCATGCCCGATTGTTTTCAGCGTGACGAACGATTTGCATTTCCTGTAGACAGTCCGAGTGAGCGGCAGGTCAAACGTCAGAGAAACCTCATCCATATTTATGATGTGGTGCGGCCCGATTCAGTGGGAGCGCATCTGATTTGATATAAAGAGTTTCATTTGTTCACCTGAACCCGTTCAGCAATTTCATTGGTCTAATGTTATGGGGCTCAGTTTTTTGGCTTGACGCTTGTGAAACCGGGAAAAACACAGGAAAAATCCATAAATTAGCCGTTTCGTTGTTTAAGCCGCGGGGTTCAAAGCGTGGGGAAAAAAGTAGCGGCTTATAGTCTGGAAAATACATAACTCTGAATATACAGTACTGTGCGAGGAGAACTGTAAAAACTATACAACTATACAACTATATAAACAGACACAATGTAGTGCAAAAACAGCAGCAGTCAAGAGGTGCAAAAGACAGCATGTAAACAGTATAGTATAATACCAGTATAGTATAATAAGAAACAGTCAAAGGTGCAAAAAACACCATGTAAATGGTATAATAGAGTCAAAGGTGCAAAAGACAGCATGTAAAGAGTGTAGTACGGTAAAGTATAAATAATAATACATAAATGATGGTGGAATGGGCTGAGATGAGTAATGATTTATGCAGGTGTAATATTTGGTACAGACGGAAATACTGTATAAAGTAACTATAAAAAAAAAGTTTAGATGAATTCATATATTAAAATAAAAATAAATAACTTAACCTAATACATTCATGTAAGTGTAAATAGTTATGTATTTTACCACAATTCTTAAATCTGTTTAATCAATAGATGTTGAATAATTTTATATAAACACTTAATTTAACAACATTATTGTTTCTATAGTAACAGCTTACATTATGGATACTCCACATAAGATTATTATTCAACAGAGAAAAAGGTTTCTGCAAGAAGATTCCTTTTTATTTGTGGAAGGAGTCTCCAGTGTCAGTTCTTTGATACAGTAAGCAAAATTTTCAGCATGGGAAAATCTTTAGCATACAGAGGACTGACAAGAGACTATGTTTCTAATTTCTGGAATCTATTGTTTTATACAGAATGTATTTAATAGGTATCAGGGCCGTTTCTAGCCTTTTTGGCACTCTAATGAGATTCCTATTGTCAATCTCCCATGGCACCACCCTCTTATCACAATGCTCCACCCCTACACCATACAAATCATTCTTAACCTTCTATAAAAACACATTTAATAATCAATGCAAAATTGCCTACATTAAATTATGTAAACATATACTGTATATTAACCTTTAGCAGAAAAGCAGGTAAATGTTTTGAATGGATGGTTCTGGTTGTGCCCTAGGTGACTAGGGTGGGGAATGACTAAATGGTGTTAAAAGATATTGTAACACAACTCTTTTGAGTAATACATACATGTATTTACTAAAACAATTTAATGATATCCCGTAAAGGAAGCTGTATTTCTTTTTTTTGCATTAGTTACTTTGCACTAAATAATAGATTTTACATTATTGAAAAGAAATGCTCAGGTGCATTGTTCCACTATTTTCCTTACTAGAAGACTAGAAGTTAAGATGTCCATACAAAAATGCTATTTGCAAAGTATCTCCTTGCATCACCACTTACCTAGAGACTCACCGTATAAATTCTAGCTACTAACTCCTATAAGCTCCATTCCTTTATACATACTATATACTATACATCTCATCTGCCTTCTTTTGTCCCTTATTATTTTTTTTTTCTAAAACTTTTCCAAGCCAATGAACACTCAGAATGTTTGAGTAATTCAAGCTCACCTTTTGAAAAAGGTTGATAAAGCCACGTTGTGTAAATACCCCTATTCCTTTAACGTCTGACATCTAAATCTGATTAGGCAGTGTTATTGCCCACACCTTGGTTTGATTATCTGATGAACTGCCATCATCCCACATAGCAAGATGAAAAGGCGAAACAGATATGTAACACTCACAAACACACACAAACACACAAAAAAAAAAAAAAAAGAAAAGAAAAACGCCATTACTTCTCTCCAGAACATCTGTGCAGAAGGACACAGGACATTGTGGGTGCTACTTAATGTGATTGTACAGTATTACAGTTATATTGCAGGACAAAGTAAAACTACAGACCATCTCTCCTTCTCTCTCTCTTTGTTCTCTCCATCTGTCTCTCTCCTTTTCTTTGTGTGTGTGTGTGTGTGTGTGTGTGTGTGTGTGTGTGTGTGTGTTAAGACACACTTGCCTGCAATGTCGCCTTTGATCAGATATGTTGAAATCTCTCAGGAAGCTGCCCAGGCATATTTGGCTCCAGCTCTTTTAAAGCTGTCAATCAAGAATCACGGCACAGACACAAGAGAAACTCAACTGGATCAATCTGTACAATATCAAGTGTCCTTGATCTATTAGATCAGCTATATATCTCTTACATTGGAACAAGAATTATTTACATTCTTTACAGGCCTAATTCATGCCTGTGGGTGTCAGGGAAACAGATCTTCTCACACTTGCTAACATGTTGCTTGGTTTGGCAAAAGCAGTTCAGGTTCAGCAACAAACCATCTTTTACTGGTCAATTACATTTGTTGTAAAGGATAATGATGGCAAATTATCTTTAGTGATAAGTTTTATTTATGCATATATATATATATATATATATATATATATATATATATATATATATATATATATATATTTATACATCTTGAGCAAAGATATTACCATAATATTTGTGAAGGACCCTCTTGAATCATTTCCTGGGTTGTCTCTTTACCATGGCAACAAAAGAATTTTGACAGGCTGAGTGCAGCAGAAGCAATTGAGCAGCAATGAACGAGTCAAAGACTTTATATCAGACTGCCTGACTTATTTAATCACCACAAGTGGTGGGGAAGATAGACTTTGATTAAGCATGGCTCACCGATCAATAAAAGTCCTTGAACCTGCATAAGTCACTGCCAGATCCCAGCAATATTACTGATAGCCTATGTTTTATTCACAGGGTCTCTGAGAGCATGAAAGCCCACAATGGCATGCACACCTGACTGCTTTCCTGTCTGATAAAGACACATTTTGACCCCTTTTGCACGAAGCTGTAGATGTGTTTTAAAATGGGATGAACACTGACTTTTTAGTAACCACAATGCCTCCCTGTGCACAAGCACACACAATATATAAGACTCTAAGATTATAATTCTAAAGGACTTGTGTACAGTCCCTGTTTTGCTGTATGGTAAAGAGCTCGGCTACTGACCTCTGTAACAGCAGATTCAGGACACATGGCTAACCCAGCACAATCCCCAGCATCAGCACCAAACACAAACCCAAAATCAACTGTTGTTGATTAAATGTAGCTTGAATGATGTAAAAAAACTGGCATGTCCTGTCAGGGTCAAGCCCTTGGTGTCACTGTTTAATAGACCCTGACAGATTCAATCTGCTGAGCTTGTAGGAAGGTCATGTGTATCAGTTGCTAAGGCCACAGACACAAAAGGCCAAACCTCCCCCATAGGCTGACCTGGGCTAATCATCCAGAGTGCCCCCTCCTTACTGGTGCTATTGTTGCTTCTTACGGACATGGCAGCATCCATCTTGTCGGCATGACCTGTTTGATGGGGGCTCTTTTCTTTTATCTTGAATAGAGAGAGAAAGAGCACCTTGATTCGTTCAAACTCTGGATTGAGTCTAGTTGGGAGTGGAGCCAAATGTAGGTCTCATCTCGTTCAGGAGTGACTCTGTGTCATCTAGCATTCAGCTGGAATCACACTGTCGATTTTGGCTGCACAAAAAAATAAGACTGCAGCATTCCTACATTCCACATGGAGTAAATATGCAGCATTTTACATTCCATATACAGTAAATATGCAGGGGTCTTTTGATGAAGAAATCATATTGTAACAAAAATCTGAATGGAAACACATTGTTATTAAACAATAAACACAAAAGCTATTGATTGTGACCGTAGTGTTTGGTGGAGCAAGACAATAATGATACACAAATTTAATCCAAGTGGCTCACACTTCTCTTTTTTTGAAAAATCATAAACAAGAACCAATTTAGTTTTTTGTCTTTCATCATCTTTTGAGTGGGAAACAAGATAACTGAGGTACAAATGCTCTTCTAATGTATGGACATTTTCTCTTTTTCAATCCTATGCTTTGCAATGTATCTAACAATAAAAGTGGCTCTGTACATCACTGTCTGCATAGCTCTATTGGACAAACTGTATATACGATTTACTTTTGATTATTTATAATTAAACAAGATCTTTGCAACTGGGGAGTATTTTAAACTATCTCAATTTGAGGTAAAAATACAGCCAACCCTGTTAACGTTTTAATACATTTTCCTGTCTACTGTTCTAATGTTTACAGCAATTGGTATAGTGGGTAGTGATATCTGCCTCGGTGGATCTCAAATAGCACTTGTTACAGCTCCCTAAATTCAGACCACTGGATGCAGTAATAACTCTATGCGGATAAATAAGGTAGTCAGTACCTGGAAATGCAAACAAATCATTGACAAATCATACTATATCTGTCAAATAGCAAAGGCTTTTTTTCATTGTAGGTCACTTAAAAGAGGTAATTACTATTTCAGTGGGACTTCAAATGTATGGATTTGTGAATAAGCGATTGTTACCCAACTGCACTTATGGATAAACCAACAAAAGTGATTACAACAAGCGGTGCCTATGTGCCCTTTCTTTCCTTCTGTCCTTCTCTGGTTTGTTAGTTATTTCTTTTGTTCGTTCTTTCTTTCGTTCGTTCTTTCACTATAGTCTTTTTTTGCTGGTCTGTATTTTATGTATAATAAATATAGAAATAAATAAAGAGACAGAGCCCCAAACTCGATAGATGGCCTATAGCAATATGGTCTTTGTTATCTGACAATCCTTTTTGTAATCCACAGGTGGGCTGGCAGGTGGGACCAACTTATGAATGAAATTAAATGAAAAAGAAGCCTAATACATTCTAGGTACTAAATATAAAAAAAAAAACATTATTGTGGTGTGTTGTATGGAAGACTGGTTTGTAATTTTGCTTATTTAAACTACATTTATGGTTCTATCTGCAGATTCCAAAAGAAAAATCATTATAATAATGTAGCCTCTACATTAATCCATAATAAAGACAGTTAAAAGTAACCATAGAACTTATTTATATAGCAATGGTAGGCCGTCAGGGCTAGCAAAGCCTTCTTTGCTGGCCTAAACACTTTCAGAAGCACTGACCAATATTTACAACCTAAATTTTAATATTTGTTCCATTAAATTGTATTCATTCATTTCCAAAAGTCTTAATTTTGTATCGTTTCTCTTGGCTGCACTGCTTCCAGTACGTGTATGTGGATGTTAGATTTTTTGTCCAATTAGATTTCAGATTTTAGCCTCTATGTGCTGCCATGTCAATCTAATCTGCCCAGGGCCTCCAAAGTCAGTACTGCTGACCTTTTTACCTTAGTCTTTATTAGCAATGGGTCTGTTTATTTTACCAATCAGAACCCAGAATAGCGTCAGCATTTTTCCGTCCTCTGATTGGCTGGTCAGAGGGAAACTGTTACAGCCAAGTTCGACTGGCTAAAGATGTCTGAAGCACGGCACACATTAATACATCTGAGTTAGACTTTCTACTGCCTACGGAGGAAGAGAAATTGATTTGGTCTCAGACATTCTTAAAAATCCATTTTCAAGAAAAGCTAGACATTACGAGGACTTCGGCCAACCCCAAAGCTAGCTAGCTTGTCTCAGCCTAGGAAAGGGTTTGTTCACCACTTCCAGGACAGTGAATACGAGCGGTACCACTGGCTCACAGCCTCTGAGGAGCGGTGCATATTATAAGTATTAATCTCTGTTGAGTACGTTGTATTTTATTTTCATTTTATGTTTTTGTCACGTTATTAGACAAATATTAATTTTGAACTGCTTTTTGTAGGTGGAACAGTTGCAGCTGTAGTGTAGAGATTTGGAGTTGTCTTTTCTGGTTTTCTTGCTTTAGTAAAACGGTATTCACCCTTCATATGTGAAATGCCTCTTTCTCTGTAATGCCATGCGTTGTTATATTGCGTTTTTGTACTGTATTGATGGTTTAAGAGGTGGATTAAGTCAGCTTTCCCACTGAAGGCCCGGGTACCAAATGCACGGCTTGCCACTGTTATATAGAGAGCATAATGATACTCATTCTCGAAAATACTATTTCTTGAAAAAATTATTAAAATTAAAATAATTCTATTTTTATTTAGATTCTGTAAGACATACTATTCCCAAAAACAGTGAAGAGGAAAATGCGAGAGAAAAAGACATTGCAAGAAGGTTCTTGAAGTTCTTGAAGTAACAACTTCAAACACCATGTTGCATGAACAAAACAATTCCTAAGAACCAAATCAATTATTATTTGCCATGTTTAGCAAAAATGTTTGGCAAAAATAAATTAAATATAAGAAAAAGGATCTGATACCTGCACTTAAATATAGTAGTGGATAATTGAAAATAGGGGTCTGTTTGGTAGCCCAGAGGCTCATGCGTTGAGCAAGTATGAATTACAATAAATACAAGAGTATTTCAGCAAAAACCCGGTTGGCTCTGATGTGAGGTTGAAATTTGGTTTTCAAAAGGCCTTTCGACAATATAATGAAAGTAAACAAACATTTAAATCAACACAAAGATGGCTGGAAACTCTTTTTATTTTCAGCATCCTTATTTGAACCCATTTGATAACCTGTAGTCTGACATGAAGTGGAAGGTCCACATGCACAAATCTGAGAATATAAAGGACCTTGAAATGTTTGCCATTTCACAATGGCAAAAGATCATCAAGTGTCTCCGGTCTTGTTATGCTTTTCAGGATGGTGTTCATGCTGTTTAAAAAGTAAAAATAAAACAGCCATTTGCTTAAACTCGAAATCACACTCATTGCATGTGCTGTTTATTTTAGATACACTATATTTTAATCTGTTTTCATGAACCCTGATGATAATTCTGGGGTTGATATAAACAAACAAAAAACAATCAATTCTAAATAGTACTTGAAACAACAAGCATCCAGAATTAGCTTGACTCGCTAATTAACAGGATATTTTTCTATATGAAACTTCCTGTTTCTCAACTGGTATCCTTCAAGAACCATGAATTGTGTGCTATAAATGTAAAGACTACATAGATTCTTTTAAATGGTCAATTTATGAAAATTAGTTTTTTGTTATTTCAGATTTTCTCACAACTTGAGTAAAATTACAAGGTATGAAGATAAACTTGGGAGATATGAGATATATGTTAAGTTATATATACTGTATATATCCTGATTTGTTTATTCAAATCAAAACCATTAAAACATTCATAAACTCCTTTTATGCTCAGCTGTGAAAGCAACTCAGTTACCCTATACACTCTTCTCTCAATTGTTTAAGCAAAGAATACTGAGAGCTACAAATAAGAATGGTGCTTTGTCTTTATCTCTCATCCTCTCTGGCATTCAAAGGATGTGTCTGTCATCTCTTGGTCAGTGTTTAACCGCCTACCTGATAAAGGCAACAATTGGGGGACGGAGAGACCTGAAATGTGTCCATGCTTGTGCAGGACATGCCAAGTAGGCCATGAGAACATTGCTAACCCCACCAATGTAGTCTTAATGACTAAGCAGGATGGAATCACTTCTAAGCAGGCTGGCCAATCTTTTATTTTTTTGCCACAGATAGAATTTTTTTGTTAACCTTCTGATTATTGTGAGAGGAGAATCGGACACTATGTTTGTGCGGACACATCTCAATCATTCCTGTAGATTAGTGTTGGACCACTATACAGTTATACAACATGTTGGTAGATACTGTCAGGGAACCACCAGCCACACCTCCCTCCTGCACTCAGCACACTCGCACAGCCTCACCTTACTACTAATCACCTTCACCTGTCTCCAATCTTCTCTCACCCCTTGTTACGTGTCTTGATGATGTTTCGCAACATTAAACATGAATAGAAGCTATAAATACATTTAATAGCATGTCATTCATTCCTAGATTTAAATCTTTATGGTATAAGAGGAACATAACACTTCAGGGCAAGACTGGAGTACCTCTACATCACTAACATCAACTTCACATCAATAATATATTTTTTACCTCCACATCAATAATATTCTCTTACCAAAATTTTCCATCGTTTTATTCTTTAAATTCTATTCTGACTAGTGGCCACTCTGATATAAAAATCATGGTCATGATTGAATCTCATACAATTCTATGATAGAAACCCATGAAAATCTTGGCATACAAGGTCAAGAAGTGCAGAATGGCTACCTGTCCTGTTTGCTTGCCGAGTCTAATTGAAACATGATAGATTTCCTTACTGAGTCAGATGTCATGTCCCTCGAAAGCAAGGGTCATTTCAGGTCTCCAGGAGAGAGCACTCCTGTTCTTTATAGTGTCCACTAATTTGCTCAGCAGTTGATTCACTCAGTTACTCAGTTGATCTTCCCAGACGTTAGTGAGGCAAAGGTTAATGGCCAATGGTTCCCCTTGTGGAGAAATCCTTCATTATACTGGTTCTTCATTTTATTAGTGTTGGTAAGGATCAATGGGAAAAAATTATTAATCTTTTTTTTTTTTTCCATGGGTATTATAAGAGCATGGGCCAAAACATAAAGAGGGCTACGAAGTTGGACCTGGTCTACAATAAATACAAAACCATATTCATTACCAGAATGTCATGCAGGCTGTCTGTCCACTCTCTGTGCATCACCAAGTGCATTCACTCATTTGTCAACTCCTAGCTATGAAAAAGGCCAAAAAGGCGACAGCACAATTTATTTAATTTTCTTTTTAGTACATAAAACAGGTCTTTTTTGGTTTATTATAACAAAGCATCTTTATTAGCCTTAATGTTGTATTCATTACTACTGTTTTGGTGGAAAAATTATTTTAAATAAAGCCTAAATTATTTTTAATAAACATAACCAACAAAAAATTCAATAATTATATAGGGATTTAATTAGTATGTTTTATACATTTTCCGAGATCTGTCACTTTTAATCATTTTGATATATAGATTTTTGTTTACATAATCTTTTATCCACAGTGTGACCAGATATTGCTGCCATGGCAACACTCAATCTGTATGAATGACAGTGATTATATTTAAGTTAAATGTTAAGGTTGGAGTGATCAAATCCTATATTGTCTCATATTGTCTGTATTGTCTCATATAGTTTGTATTGTCTTTTTCACCATGCATAGTCCAAGCTGAATGTATAGTGTTGTTTATGTCTGTACTTTTAGGAGTCACCAACAGCTGAAACCACTTCCTTGTGTGTGTCAACACACTGGGCCAATAAACCTGATTCTGATTAAATTTTCCTTATTATTTTATATGCCTGAAATTCCTACTTTTTTGTTTGTTTGAATTCTTACAAATGAATCATAAGGTCATTGGTCAACTAGTCTCTATTCATGACCTCCACCATGTCATCAAGCCTCATGTCCTCGCTGTTGTTTTTAAAATGAGTCATCTGTCCAGAGTCATAAAGTTGTAGACGAGCTTTGTGTGAGCGGTCACAATTGTTTGAAGCAGCACTCGTGTGCATGAAAAGAAGGACACACACATGGAATTTTCAATGCTGGTGGCCTTCTTACAAGATGAAATTGCTTGTAGTTTGCTATTTAAAGGGATCTCATTTGGGTGATCAGAAGCTGATGGTGCCATTATCATGTATGTTGGGTAAATGAGGGGAACAGCTATTGTTTCTTGTTGGTTTGAGACAATAGCGTTTGTTCGTGAGCAAACAAGCAACAGATTTTAACCGATAATAAAACGTGTGCCATGTGACAGAATTACCTGCATTCAGAGCATATTTGTGGGTTGAGGTGGAAACTCTAACATTTATTAACTCAAAAAGACATTTTTTATATTCATTTTGGCTGATATATAACAAGACTTTAAATACATGACCATGGGCTAAGTTCTTAAAGTGGAACAAATATGTTTGAATAAGAAAAAACAAACAAGCGCACGCCCTGCAGTCTAATCCTATTGAGCTCCAAAATGAAGGACTAAAAAGACGGCTGTTGGAATAAAAGTGCATCTGCCACCAGGGAATTAAGACCAGGGGAGGGGAATGGGACTAGCTACTTGAGTATAGTTCATATGGTGAGGATGCATGTCGCTGCTTGAGGGAACAATGGCATTAACAGGCCCCTCATGGCCCATATTCAGACTCCAGCCATGTGGCACATGAAAGGGAGACAGTCGTTCTTTCGCCTGCAGCCGCAGCTTGCCCTCCCAGCAGTGCATTGTTAGCACACAGCAAGAGACTAGCCTGACTTGTGGCCTGCTTCATGGAGGTAGAGCTAAGGCTCTTTATCAATTTGCATTCCCAGAGCCCATTGGATTCATGTTCGGTGGAGGTGGCTTAAAAATAAAGCACAACAGATGGGCTCACTTAAATTTGATTGGATGTAGGGGTGGAAACAGTGGCAACTGTGTGACTGTTTCAAACTTAATTGGCCTCAGCAACAACCCCTGTTGTAACCCAGGACAAAGCAAACGCAGGCCATACACTATCTACATCAATACATTTAGGAGATTGAGTTCAGTTTGATAACAATCCACACTTTTTTATTGAAAAAGTTACAATGTGTCAAAGAAATGAGATTTATCACACCAGCAAGCTTTTTCTCTCTCTCTTCATATTGTATTTGCAGTTTGAATGATTTTACATGATAGAGCTTTTACATAAAGCATTTAAATCACCTTTCCTGTTGGTTTAAATGAGGACAGTGTTACTTTTCCCCAAATTCTTTGACACACTTGCTTCCAATCACCATAGATCATGCTTTGCTTTCTTTATAATCTGTCAAGTATAATTAAATCTTGCATCTTTATTTGTAATGAACTGACGTCTAAATTAATAAATCAAAGCCTCTGCCAAATTTGATCAAACATACTCTGGTGGAAGCAGCCAAACACCAAACATGAGCTTAAATGAATAAAAGTTTAAATAAATTTGTAGTTATTGTCATTTTAAACAGTAAAAAAAAAGATACCAAAATCTGTAGACTGCTGACTGGACCAGCAAAAGTGGTCAATCCTTTTAAACAATAAATGTTGTTTAATGCCATAAATGATGAATGAGGTTTTTTTTCTGTTCATAAACATACTTTCCCCATTCCCCATTTCCCCAACTTTCTCCATTCCAGATTAACACACCGAATATCTGATATGCACACCTTTGCAGACATCAGACATCTCGTCCGTCTTTGTATTGCTGCTTGTTGAACTTTGATGAATGGCGGTGTTTGATTGAGTTGACTGAGGTGGGGCCAAAGCCCCTCTGATGAACCTGAAAATGAAATGATTACTATTGGGTTGTATTGACTGGACTGGGAGGTGCATTCACTGGCACATCACTCCAAAAGGTTAATTGGACTTGGACCCGGCAAATCAAGAGGTTAAGCAGGGTCAAAATGACAGCAGGCTCATTCATCACTCTGCTGAAATCGGCGCTAATCAGATAAGGCAAGGAGTTCCTGATAAATGTTTGTCTTATGTGAATACATTTTCTTTCTAGTCATGCTTAACCAAAAAACCTGGCAGCAGATATATTAATCACAGTGAAAGGAGATTAGTAGATCGAGCTGGGTTTAAACTTCAGATTCTACACTTCTGATACCAGGATTGTTTTCCCAATATCCTTCATGTTAATCACAACAATTAATTTGACTGCTAATGTGTAAGTTCAAGTGTTTTAATAAAAATATAGCATGATAAAAATGCTTATACAGAGAAATGACAATTATGTTTTGACTTAGGTTTGAAAATATATGGGATCAAATATTTTTATGCGTTTGCAGGTAGTACGGTCATTTTAGTGCTCCAAGATCTGGCATTAGATCCTGAGCTCGAGGTAAATTCTGTATGGAGTTTCATATGAAAAAACATGCCAGTAGGTGGATTGGCAATTTTCATTTTCCCTAGGAGTGAATCCATGTGTGAATACATGCATAGGGTGACCATCATCCCTATAATAGGCTCCAGATCCTCCACAATCCTGACTAGGATAAAGATGTTACTGAAGTTGACAGAATGAATGATTCTCATATATCCCATGTTCATCCGATGCTGAAAGGCAGGAATCCATGACAGTGAAGGATAAATTGTCGGTTTGGCTCGTTGCTTGTCACTGTGTGTCATATGTTTTATGTGTGAAATCCTGTGTATGCGTTTTATCTTTCAGTATGGATTTCAAATTGAGACACCAATATGGAGTTCTTAAAGCATTGTTTATCTGCATATACATACAAAGTCTAAAACAAAAAAAAAAGTCACAACAAGTAGGAAATGAAAGGAAACGTTTAAGAAAAACATGTTCAGTTATAAGCTTGCAAGGCGATGACAATTGTTTCGCATCCTAAACCTAATGCTGTCCTCTTTTCTTTTGAAGTCTTGTAACAAGAAGCGATTTTAGGGAAGACCTCATGCCGTGCATGTTGCTGGTGATCCCTGCTGAGTGTGACATTCTAATTTCATGCACCCCCTCCCCTTCTACCCATTCACCCCACCCTGTACCCCCCACCCACCGCTCCTGATCCCACCTCCTCCTACCCACCCTCAATTTCTCCCTCTTACTCCAAGAATCCCTTCTCTCTCCCAGGAAGCCATATGAACACTACATGAACACTAGCACAAAGCTTAATTAGCATGTCATATCAAGGGCTCAGCCCCCCCAGGGTCTACTGCAGCATGCTTCTCTAAATGAGCTGGCAGTGGATCATGTCATAATGTCATTCATTTGCTGGTCCAAAAGGAAAATGCAGTTTGTACATTTTGGCCCACTTGTATTGTCAGGAAAAAAGCATTGCTTATATTTAGTTCAGTTATATTCTTTAAAAAATAAAGGGCCATTCACACAAACTTCATACATTAATGATAGCAAGATTTATGTGGGAATTTTGGGCATGTTTTGTCTATGCATGTCATTTTTTTTATTGTTTCTGACAGTTTGTTTATTCTATATGTTTCAAATAATATTTACATGAAATAAAATTGATATGATTATGTAAATCCTCGTACAAGTTTAGGGAAAACTGATTTCATATTATAATTATATGCAATCATATTTTTTGAATGTTTTGAATCTTTGTAGAATGTCTTAGAGCCAATTGTTCATCTGTACATATCTATTTATCTATATTATATTAAGTAGGCAGTTAATATTATTCAGTTCTATATAAAGTAGGCATGCTGTTATAAGAAAATAACCATCAACATGGGGGTTTTGATGAGGTTCATTGCAAATTAGTTATTGTTTTATTCTCTTTATACAGCAGCAATTAATTTTTTTTACAGAAATCATACTTTTTTCCATTTATGGCTACAGATAATGTGAAATGCCCTTTAAAACCTAAAGATAAACAGTCATCAGAAGCCTTTCCACTGCCTCATGCTTATAGGAGAAAATTTTTTCCATGTTACCAAAAAACACAAATCTCCTCGGTACTGCAGTGTTGCCCATAGCAGAAACTGAAAGTGACATTAACTCTGACTAAATACACAAGCCTAGACTGGAGATTAAAAAATGCCAAATAAAACATCATAATATCAATAATTACACATTTTAAACTCAAAGAGCATTTAGTCATTGTGTGAATTGTTCTAGAAAGTCAGAGCTGAGCCCTTATAAAAAATTAACTAATATCTATCAACTAACCAGTCATAATTCAGCCATGCTGTGGTATAAATAGTTATGACTAATTTAAGCCACACCTACTATAGCAAGTATAGTCTAGTATACTATACTGTATATATATACATGGTAAACAGGTGCATGACATGAATTACTTTATACTATTATATTTTGATAAAATAATGATGCTTCATTACCTTGTAATATAGTCTCTTGATGTTTATTAAAACACAACCAAATGGTTTTCATTGTGTCTTTTGTATCCACTTTTCCTTCTCTATTAAATTTTTAGTTTCCCCTTTACTTCTTCCCCTGTCACTATAAGAAGGCAACGGCCCCTGTTCTGTTCATTCAGACTGTTAGCATGTCAACACAATCTTCCAAGCTCCTTTGAGTGGGGATCTTTCTCCACCAGCCCTAAACAACACCCAGTTACTCAGCTAGGGTTTATCTGAATGTAAAAGGAGTCTGGAGGATTTCAATGGTACCCTTTACACCCCAGCATGTCAGCTAAACTCTTTAGTGTCCAACATATAAGAGGCACACACTGAAAAGCAATGGAAGGATCTTTCCGTGTTTGACTTGACCTCTTTAATCCAGGCTCGACAAGAGAGCAAGGACAAGAAGTGAAGAAGAGCTCGTCTGGACTTGTCAATGCAGTAAGAGAAGCTGACCACTAGATGACACCATGATAGCATGGATTATATTGATTTATTCAAATGATCAGACATGGAAAAGAGTCTGAAGATAATGGGAAAGTGGTCCCGCTAGTGCAAAAGCTAATTTTATATTTGGTGGACTCAAGTGGAATGGCGCAGGGCGCAAATACTTCCTGCATCTTGTCACATCCCGTAATGATTTCTGAGTCAAATCCATAATTAACCAGGGACAGAACTGAGAGCGTGTTTTCGAAATAAATGTTCAGTTCGTCCATCTTTCAGGCGGCAGGTAAGAGATTAGGGAGCATATGCACTCATCTTATTATTGGGTGCACTTAAGTGGAGTGTTCCAAAGCATATAATTACCTTGTAGGCTTCTAGCCCTGAAGTATATACGTGCAGAGAGATGCTGTGTATTCATGAGACATGGAGGCCACTCCGGCAGTCTGAAACAGCAAGCTCTCGCCACCCCTTTTTCCCTCTTTTGTGGTATACACCCGTTGCCATGGGTATTAATTGAATAAAATTTCAGACATTGTAGTCTGGATGGGAATTTCATACCATCGTTCCTCATTTCTGCTCATATAATGCTATGCCTGAAATGATGTATATGTGAGATGAATGTAGTCACACTCTTTTAATTATTACACGATTCAAAGGCAGTGTGAATGATCTAAAATGATATCATTGTGTAATTACTCAATCATTCTTAGACTAATCTTAATATCTTTGTTTAGTGAAAGCCATTATTTTCTTTTGTTACATATGATGATTGATCAATGTGAAATTGCTTCACACCTCTCAAATATGTGTTTACATGCCTTTGGTTTTGACTGAAACAAATTTAGTTTAGCAATTCAACAATTTTAAAAGCAAATCATATTTTCCTGATTGATCTTTTTTTGTTTTCAACTGTAATGTTATATTCATGTCAGGTGATACTCCACAACGATAAACCTCTCCCTTTTCCAAATGATTTGCTAGGTGCTAAAGAATCTGTATGCTTTCAGCATAGGAAGGTGCAAGCAGATTACAAAATTTATGACGCTGACTTTTTTCAGACAGTTGTGAAAAGCCCGACCGACTGACTGACATTTCGTGCCTCATTAGATTATCTATAACAGACAGCCACTTGAAGGACTATGCATAAATCCACTCCCCCAAATCTTCTCACATATTCAGTTCAGGGGCAACTGTATTTAAGGATAGATTGATAGGAAAAAAAGCAATGAGTAATCTTTTGTCATAGAATTTGCATGTAGCTTCACCTGTATGACACAGGGGTTAATTTTCCCTTCTCTCCCCAAAATACAGTGCAGGTAAAAGGTTAACTTGAACCAATGCATGACTTGTGGAGAATTAAACTGCAGTATTTATGCAGAAAGCCTCCGTATCCAGGGTGCTTCAACGTTTAAGCCCCCCTTCACACACACACACACACACACACACACACACACACACACACACACACACACAGACACAATTCATTTCATTCTCTGAAGCCGCACATAAAGCAATCCATTAGTGTCAGCTTTGTCAGAGATTTTAAGTGGACACCTGTCCATTAAGACTAGCATTTTTCACGTGGCGCATCTCAAATTATTTGCCGGAATTAAATTCTAAAAAATCCAGAATGAAATAACTGAAAAAGAATGTTTAAATTGTGCCTCAATACTGTTTCCAGCATCTACAAGGCAGGCATGTCACTTGCTCTTCAGAATACATGTGGGGTAAAGGTAAGTGTTTAAGCATGTCAAATAATGTTTCGCTGAAATGTGAAAAGGACTATGGTGTATCAAGTTAAATAGCATTCTCATGTTTAGGGGCTTGTAAGATGGACACCCTTCTTCTCAATTCTCATTGGGGGGAGGGGTGGTTCAAGTGCAACTTCTCCATATTCAACAGAGAAACAACTGCAGATCTGTGTGGCACCTAAGGTGCATCTCCTCATTTCCATTGGCTTGGGTTTTAGGTTACACGCATTGGGGGATAAGGCAAGACAGACGTGTCAGTGATAAGATCAAAAGGAGTGGGGAGGTTCCTGATCCCTCATTACCAGGCCAGATGATGCACTCTCCTCTGGCACATTACAGCAATGAGATTTGGGCCCCGAGTGTTCACCCAACAAAAGGGATAAAACCCTCGCGAGCAAGACGGCTCGGCTCATCTCCACTCAAATTAATTAGAGCCTTCTGTAAAGCAGCCCTAGATTTAGGAGGGCATGGAAATGGTTGCTCATATGATGGCTGTCATTTTTTATTTGTAAAACTCATGTTTGGCCATTAAATATACCAATATCCATGTCTACCTGGAACAATAATGGTTTAATAGAATAATACTGATTATTCTATTGCAAATGCTGTACCATTTTTTAACTCTTAAGGTCTCTAGTTTAGTAACTACCAGCAGTCAAAAGAGTACAAAGCATGCTACACCCCAAGAGAAATAATACCTGTCAGTAAGCAGAGATCAAGAAAGTAACTTAAGGAAGAAAAAATATCTCATCTAAAAATGTAAGCATTTATACAGAAATTTTCAAAAAGTATGCCAACTAACAAAATGAGCTCAGCTGACATGAACACCACCTTATCCACAGTATATAGCTATAGGATTATCAACAGAATATAAAAAGGTAACCCTAGCAAAGCAGTATTTAGCTCGTCAGCTAGCTAGCTCATTTTATTCCATACATGTGTTTCTTTAGGTTGGATGCTGAGTTCTTAAAAGCCGATATGTCTTTAGGTTTGGTCTTGCAAAATGTGTAGATCATTACTAAGCTGTTTCCTTTGATGCATTTACACAGATGTCTAGTTTAAAAATAAGTTTGGATTCCAATCTTGTTTAAGATTGTTAATGCTGGCGAATTTTGTTATGTAAAATTATTTTTGACTGGTTACCGGCATGTTAATCTAAGACGTTTTTCCTTCACTAGGATAGAATAAACACTAGTGTGGCTTTTCATCGCTACAGACAGCCCTAGGGTTTGAATAGTGTGGAAATGCGACATTTTGCTGGTTCTAGGTCTTTTGGACAGGTAGTTATTTGCTTGGCATAACATTATTTCTTGTGAAATATGTTGTTGTCATTCATTCTTTCATTTTTAGTAACCTCTTTATCCTCTTCAGGGTGGAAGCAGATTCCCAGAAATACTGGGTGCAAAGCAGAAACACCTTGATGCAATGCTAGTCCATAACAAGACACCATCCACAAATGCACATCTAGGGGGAATTAAGCATAGACTCTAAACTCTAAATCTTTGTTTTCTGGGCAACCTCACAAAGTCTGAACCAGTTATCTTTTTGGCCAGTAAACATTTTGGGCAATGAGTTAATTGTTTGGCACTAACAGTTTTATGAAAGTAAAGATATTATTAGATAATCTCACATTAGCTCAGGTTTGTCAGGTTTGACTTAAAAATCAAATAATGGCAATGATTAATGCCTGGTCTAGCAATTAAAATGATTGAAGCTATTAAAATGTTATTGTTTAAATCTGAATAGGTTTACTCTAAATTATATTTTTTTCTCTAGAAACTCGTTTGTTTAAATTCATAGAAGGCATGATCCCTGTCATTCCAGAGATAATATTATGGTAAGCCAATCCACTTGCTCTTCCCTAATTCTCCAGCACATACTGTAGAGAACAGTAACTAGCTAGTAGGCATGACACAATCAAGTATTGTAAAAAGATATGAAAGAAAAGCAATTGAGTAAGCTGTCATGGTGTTCCTGTTGGGCTCAATTTGGAAAGTGGACGTTTTAAGAGAGGTCCCCTGACGTTTAACGCACAGATTTTGAAGACGACAACACTGCCCCATTGTTAAAAGGAGGCCGGCTTGAATTTCATGCTTGGAAAACAGTTACACTTTTGCCCATTTAAATCCACAATTACTGGCTGGACAATTGCAAAGCGCTTGTAATGAAAATTCAACAAATCACCATTGGCCCCCCCCTCCCTTTTGTGTGCACATTTATCGCCAAAGACTTCCTCTGACATTACAGCCTTCTGAGCTTAGAATAGAGACAGTTTGTAGTGTGTGCAGAGTCGCCTTTTCTTTTTGCCTTGTAGCAGTACTTAAGTGTCATGTTATGCCCGAGGCAAAGGAGACTCTCAATGACCTGCTCTGGCTAGATTTTTGTGTTTACTGTATTCTCTTCAATAAGCACCACTGAATCCCATCTCTTATCAGTGCATAAAGTCTAACAGATTGCCGACTCGAGTTTCCCCTTCCAGCCAATGTTGGTTTTTGTCCTTTGTCTGCCTTGACAATAGTTTCCACATACTCCACAGCTTGAGTTTCTTTCTTCTTTATTTGCGGGGTATCACCCTCTATGTGAGGAACAGCCATTTGAATGACGCAGGTCCAGCCCTGAAGAGGCTCTTTCTGGGGGAGAGAGATAGGGATGCCAGCGATGCTAAATAGTGTTACATGGCTAATCTTTTTGGGGGATAAGGGATTTGCAGTAACACAGTTCTTAATTGTTTATGCTGCATGAATAAATTCCCAATATAATAAAATCTGTCTGTTCTCTATAACTTGAAAGCTTGTCGAATTTGAAAATAATTGTTGTATATTTGAAAAATGTTTTAAGAATGAAGCTTTTCTGTAAATCTGAAAAGGTAAAGGTAAAACATTGTGAAAAAGGAATTATTAAAATACTCAGAAGCTTGTTTTCTGCTATGGCGTTAAATAGTCATTGCATCCTATATACTCAGTGCAGCTCTATGGGTAACAATCTGGCTAGATTAGCATTCTTGTTCTATTCATTCTTGCATTATAGGAGCTATTAGGCTACAATAATGCTAGCTTGCTGGCAATTGGTACCCTGCCCAAGCTAGTGGCTTAATAAAAATAAAGTTATGAAACATAAAATAATTAGATATTGTAACCATATTTTGGTAAATTTCTCTTACTGTAATCCATCGAATAATTCAATTAATTTATATATGTATAGTGCGTTTCACAATAGATATTTTTAACAAAGAAAATGCATTAATTGAGAATAAACAAAATTGCTTTTTATAATTGTAAGTTTGTCTCTAATGAGCAAGCCGATAGCGGCTGTGGCAAGGAAAAACTCCCTGAGTTGGCATAAGGAAGAAACATTGAGAGAACCAGACTCAATGGGAAACCCATCCTCATCTGGGTGGCACTGAATGTCCATTTAATACAGTTAAACGTTGTTGAGGTTTGCAATGATGGTGATCAAATACAACCTGAGTCATTAAAGCAGACTTGACATTAAGTCCAGTCCAAATCCATCCTCAAAGCTCCTGTGTTAATCCGTAAATTTATAGATCCCCAGACCGTTGATGTGAAACCATCCCCAGCTGCACATCCCCTTCTTCACTTTACTTCAATTTCAGTTTTATGGGTATGAGTTTGAGAGATGACTGCGATTGACTAAATGCTGAGTTCGACTTTTGTGCATAGGAAGCCTGAAATTCTTTGAAACACTGTTCAAAATAAAGTTGACACATTAAGATCAGTCAAGCCCTACATTTTGTCAATCAGTCATCTCTTACACTTTACAAATGTAACTAAAGCCTGTGTGTTAGATATTAACATTTTTATGTTTTTCTGCTTTGGGGTCTGAGTTTGAAAGTGGCACTGTTAAAAACTCAATTATTCAAAGTATATTCAAATACATTTTAGCTTTCACTATGCAAATTGAAGATATATATACAAATACATTATACAAATTGTCATTGGCAAATTTGTATATTTGTTCTATCTCCATAAATTTGAAATAAATGTTTTACTTTAAAATATAAATGCAGCGACAAAGCAACACTGCTTAAGAGTAGTGTGGGGAGCTACAATGTTACACTGCTCTCAAAAGTCCTGAAATAGTTTTAGGCCAAACATTTCATACAGTTGAATAATAAACTGCATTCAAAATGTCTGCGCATTCATCTAGTACTGTATCTCTATAAATGTGATGCAACGTTAAGTCAAATATTCAGGACATATACAGTGGCTCCTCCTCAGTAACCATTATGCAGTTAGACATCATGCTGTGATGATGCCAGTCCATTTAGTATGTTAAGATTGTTTTTAAAA
Organism: Silurus meridionalis; assembly: GCF_014805685.1. Taxonomy (NCBI): domain Eukaryota; kingdom Metazoa; phylum Chordata; class Actinopteri; order Siluriformes; family Siluridae; genus Silurus; species Silurus meridionalis. Next base: position 12,107,723 of record NC_060910.1, read on the forward strand.
GAATAGAAAAAAGAATAATGCATGCAGAGATCTGACACTCAGTGGTGGTTAAAACCACATTCTGTTGTCCAGTAAAGCTATTTCGGTACATTATATTCTGAAAAAATGCTAAAGTAAAAGCCTACAAAAAAGACACACAATACGCAATTTGCCTCTAAATACTTCATGATGTTCATAACAGAAATGAAGTAAAAAAAAAATGTAAAAATTGACAAGAGCTATTAACTAATCTGCAATGCATATTGAAATAATTGCAAATATAATAAATCGTTCCTTATCCCATTTATTGATTGAAGTCTGGATAATAATGATATATTTCACTAAGTGAACAAAACATGGTTTCATTGTGTATTTCGGGTTGTGTGTTAGTCTCAATGTAGCTTAGGACCTAACTCATTTGTAAAAAATAAAATAAAAATAAAAACCAAAGGCAACAATACCAAAACCATAATTGCCTGTATTTATCCATCTCTGGACACGTTATAGTCAAGAAAATCGAATGTAAACAAATGATCTAGACCCCTCATATGTATAAAAAGGAAAGTTTCCCTGTACCCTTGCAGTCCTGGACACATTTAGCCATTTTTGGCAGGCAAGCAGAGTGTAAAGGGAGGATTGAAATTGTTGCAAGGTGTCTGCAAGATGTGTGAGTTGACCCCAGGTCAGTTCTGAGCTCTGCTTTGAGGTCAAAGGGAGAGAGTCTGGCTGATATGAAAGGATAAGAAGACCCAAAAGAGTCACTGGTGCGTGTCAAAACAAAAGCTGGATGGTGAGGAATGTGTCTGAAGATTCTGACTATAAAAAGGTTGATGGCGTCATTATGAAAGGATGTTCTATATTTACTTGGATGAATGACAAATACACAATGAATCTAATAAAATGAAATAAAGAAATTAAGTTTTAAGTAGTAGGCTGTTGCATACTATAGTACATACAACATGTGTTTTACAGAAATCATTTTTCTTTTTGCAAATTAGGGTTTCACCATTATTGCTTTTTGTGCCAACATGATTAAATTACCAAACATTTTCTTTTATAAGAAGGTTATAAAAGTTTTTTTTAACCACCCCTCCTTTATAACCTATTGTTTGTGCATATGTCTCTTGAGTCCAGATCACAGGTCTTTAAAAATGCCGTTCAAATCCAGAACTATATCTAATGTCAAACATTGATTTTGTATTTCTGAAATAATTTCAGTATTAAATTGAATAAATCAGGCTTTTGACTGGAACCACAAAAAGAGATCACCATAGTATTAAAAGATTGGAAGCTTGAATCCCAATGATGGCATAGCCATCCATGACCTGAAGCCAAGGCAGCACTTTACAGGACAATTTTGAAAAGATGTGGTAGGTTCACCCTTCATGGTTGGTAGCCGTATAGGATAAGTAAACGTTGGCTGATGGGAAGAAATGGTCAGGGACTTGGTGATAAAATTGGTGATAAAAATAAGGGGGAAAAAATGGATGCATCAGTAAGCTTGTCAAAACATTATTCTACTCCCAAGTCTTAACCTACTGGCAGATGCATGTGTTTAGTTTATATTTTGCAACTCAGCAAAATAATAATGCAATCAGGCTTCTCAAGAGTCTCTGAATGACCAGCCATAAAAAGGGCCCCAATGCATAAATGATCCACCCCATATTTTATACTGGTAACTTTTCCTTGTATGTAGCTCACATACCTTTATTCTAAATTATAACCTGATGGTGTGGATGGACTAAATGTCTATGGTCTCGTTGGCTATGACTTTAGCTCAAAAGATGCTTAGTAAAGTCGAGTACTGTGTGATGCTGGATTTGCTGAATTATTGAGAAAGAGGAACACACACTAAGTGAGTTCTGAAACATGACAATATCAGGAAGGACGAAAGCAGTTGTGATCGATAGGGGTTTCCTCAGTATAATTGCAACTATGTCAACATAAAACAGGTGTTTTTTTCTTTTCTTCCAAACTGCATTTGCATCTTAACTTTAAACATCTATGTTTATACACATCTTACAGGAATGTGATATAGTGTTAAAAATGTACCATGATTTGCATGAAAAACATTCAGCATTTATCACCAAAGTAAATCACACAATTCAAACAACTGCCCTTCCTTTACAGTCAAAACATTACCTGATAAAGGTAATTACCTGGAAATCTCAATCACTTGGGTCATTACGGGCTGAGGAAGTCAAATTCTGCCAGAGAAAACATGGGGCCAGGCCCTTTCAAAAGAAAAAGAAGGGAAACCCCCACTTACACAATACAAACAGGGCAAACGCACACACACACACACACACACACACACACACACACACACACACACACACACACACAGACACACACTTGTCTCTGAGATGAAAGCCCAGTCAAATCAACATTATTAATTAAATCAACAACCTAACAATATAATTCCAAAAACATTGATACATGACAAAATGTGAAATAATGATAATAACAAATAAAGAGTCAGTGCAATGCAGTGTTGTAGAAGAGCTCACCCTGGTTAAATCAGTGGCATGCTTGCTGATGCTAGATGCAGCTCTGATTATTTCAGAAGCTCCTGATTTCTTGGAATTTAGATGCGCAACAATCTCTTTACCCTGAGTGGTGCGAATAACAGAAAACATCCAGTGAGCACCAATTCTGTAGACATTAATTTGAGATGTCATTAGAGGGGTCAAATGAAAATGTCTGTGAATGTCCAGACTGGCTCAAACTGACTTGTAACTATAGTAACTCAAATAACCATTCAAGACAAACATGTTAAATAGAAAAACATTTTAGATTTTTTTTCTGTACAATAATTTTGCATACAAAAATGCGTAAAAAAAAAAAAATTCAGCCAATGAAACATTTTTTTTCCACTTGGTTTTATATTATTTAGAACTTTTTTGCTCAATTTCACAACCACAAAGAGCAGAAGGGAAGCCACAACCAAAACAAAAACATTCCTAACATTGCACAACCTTATGTTTCAGCAAGATAACAAGTGTACCATATTTATTATCAGGCTTTAAAACCGCAAATAGCTACTTTTAAACAAAACTAAATAATAATTTACTCCACCGGTTTCACTGCTGTCCCGATCCTGAAGATACAATATTATTTGTCCAAACATTAATACTCACTACTTATGTACTGAAAAAGTGCATCCAGAACAGATAAGAGAGTATACGAATGAAATGCAGATGTTAAATCAACAAGTTGTCAGCTATCAGAACCATAACACCTTCATTCACTGCTGATATTAAAGCAACACTTATCCATTGCTATCATCTCAAGAGGGAAAAAATAGCCCAAGTCATATTTAGTGGCAGTATAAGGCAACACCTGACTGCCAGCAGAATATAAATTTATGCAGAAAGAAGACACATTCCAGCTTTTATGATCTTGCGTTTTTATTTGGGTTTTTTTTTCTTGGAGAAGGGTGTGTTTGGTGTAATAAAATCTTATCCCTTGCTTTCACTGCAGACATCTTGGCTTTTAACCGCTGTCTCCGGGGCACTTTAAGTGTCTGTTTGTGTCCCCAACCTCCAAACGTGAGACCTTATTTGCTTAGCATGAGAACAAATCAATAAAAGGCCAAATACTGTAAGGAAGGTCTCTGGTGACATTAAAAGATGTTAGATACAGAACGCATATGGAAGGTGTGAAGAAGAATAATAAGTGTGGGAGAAGGAAAGAAAATGCTTTAAGATGAAGCCATAAAGACGCCAATTGCTCCCATTAACACGACATATGGCTTATTGCCCGAATTGTTTAATCAATAAAATAAATGATTGGATCACAAAAGCCTGGTGTTATTATATTGTTATAGTTGTTTGTAGTTTTCTGCTTGTAGTTAAAAACATATCCAATATTAGCCTTAAAAGAAATAATTATGCACATTTCAGCTACCAGTCTGTGACTGTTTTATATGTAACAACTTTGAATTATTTACAATATATTTGTCTTTTGTTTTACACTCTTTCAGTGATGCAACTCAATATCTATTACAAATAACTATTACTAAGTTTCCACTTACAGAAGTTTATTTATATAGCAATTTGTCCAGTTTTTAAAAACCTTTGAAACGGAAGTGTCCAGCCCATCTGAATAGTAAATATATAATAAGAACATTGAATCAGTAACCTACTTGTTCCTCTCCTTCATCTCCATCTATACAGTGTAGCATTCTCTAATGCGTTCAGTTAGAATTCAGCCATATATTATTTGCATTATACCAAAAAAAAACAATTGCTATTCATAATTACATAATAAAAACTTTACATACCATAAGAAGAGATATGCTTGAACAGAGATGCCCAGACTAGGGCCCGTAGCAAAAGTATGCCCATGGTGACTTGATTTGGCCCGCCATGCTATATATGAGGAAAGGACAAAAAGCCACTGGTACAGATCTTCATATATAATTTTATATTTAAAATGACCTATTTTGTTTTATTTGTAAGATGCAAAAAAAAATAAAAAATTGAAATAAAAGACAATAACATTTAATCTGAAGCAGAGAAAAAACAAAATCTATTTAAAATAAGGATGAGCTTCAGGTCTCTCATTAGAGATCACAGATATTACTAAAATTAGATTGTTTCCATGTTTATGTTGTACAATTTATAAATTCTATTGGTTTAGAAAATAATACTGCATTAGTTAAGCAGATTACAGAGTATTGTGTTTTATTTATATATTTCTAAAGATTGTAAAATATTCGAAATATTAATAAATTAAGCATGGCAACTTATATAATTTAATATAATACAGTATAATATATTGCAAATTAACTTTTGGCTTATGGCCCTCTATCAAGTTTGATTTTTGCCCTTCATAGGAAAAAGTTTGGGCACCTCTGCTCTGTAAGAACAAAATTCTATTTTCCTACAATAATTTCTCTCTTATTTCTTCATATACCATTTCAAGGAAATACATATTTAAACACTTAATATACTTTATTACTATAGTTATTTGCAGATGCCTGTGTCTGATGCCTGTCAGAAATCTTTCACTGGGTGATTGGTTTTCCTGTGTTTTGTCTTAATCTACAAGAGAAATGAGCTCTATAGTTATGAGCGCGTGCTGAATGTCGTTGCCGGCGTGGCATTGTGAAACACAATGCGAATTTTTTTCCGTCTAATCAGCTTTCTGTTACCACAGCTACCCTAACGGCGTGTTGACAAACACATAGGATAAGATATAGCAAGCAAATAGATGATTGTTTGTTTCTCATACTTATCTACTATCAAAAAGACAAAGGGTAATTAGAAACTGTTGTGTTACACAAAAGTAAACAGGGTGCCATGAAAGAAAAAAAAAACAGCGTGGATCTGGCATAATATTTGACAATTATAAAACTGTGTATTATGTTTCTCAATAGTTACAACAAAAGCAAATGGAGTAAATGACATTTCAAACATTAAATAAAATGTAACATGTAAATGTAAATGTAAAATATTCGGTTAGAAATTTTTTTCAATTGTAGCTTGAATTTGATATATATATATATATATATATATATATATATATATATATATATATAGAGAGAGAGAGAGAGAGAGAGAGAGAGAAAGAGAACACTTTCACAGCGAACTCTGTAAGCAGTGTAATATACTGCTTACAAACAGAAGAGTAAATGGCATTAATGCAGCAGTGCAGATGTTTGTAAATAGTAGATGTTAGTCAAGTTCAGATATGGCTCAATGAGCTAATCCTAAGACTGGTTCAATGCAGTGTTGTACAGTGTGATTGCTGTTGGTTTAAATGACCTCCTGTACCGCTCTTTCATAGAGCCAAGATGAATGCTAAAGGAGCTCTGTGGTTTCATAAGTAGGTCATGGAGGGGTTGGTGTTTATTGACCAGAATGGCTGTGAGTTTCCTGAGTGTCGTTTTTTCCACCAATACCTCAAAACTGCCCAGTGAGAAGCCTAAGACCAAATCAGCTTGTTTTACATCTTCAACTCTAGTGCCTATTCCCAAGTATATTGCAAATAACCTGCACTGGCTACCACAATCTGGTAAGAGAGCTCCAGCATCTTGCTCTAATAATTAAAGGACCTGAGCTTTATCAGCAAGTAGAATCTGCTTATCCGTTTTACCAACACCTTCTGATCTTTAAGAATTTGTGGTATGTGTACTTCTACATAATAAGTAAAAATGACAAAGACTGATTCACAATCTTTTATTAACAAGTTGTGTTTTGAGAATGTATATTTTTAGTTAATATGACATCATAGCATTATGACATTATAAAGGAAGTCAGAAAGAGCCATACAGAGTATGACGTTTAAAAGCATTATGTAAAGGTACAGCACATCCTTGTAATATTTATAACTTTCTTTAAGCTCATAGTTAAAACCTTTAGACAAAAGTCATATCTACAAATCTGAACTCAAACACACTCATTCTCATTTCACACATCCATGTCTTCAGTACCACCCATATCATATTATTTTAATATTACATAACTGTTTACACACTGTTTTTTTGCACATCCTTTTGACTGCTGCTATTGCTGCTTTGCACAACCTTTTGTGTCTACATTTTCTGTTTATTTACAAGTACAATCCTGTATCCAGTTCTCTTCTGCACAATGTATTATATAATATACAGTAGTTTTATTGCTGGTGCTATTTTGTGTTTTGTGTATTTGTCCTTCCTTAGCTCTGAGTTCTGTTCTTGTAACTTTGGAACTTCTCTCTGAAAGACTGACTCGTGTGTTTCATTGAGACTTCCCCGTACATGTAGGAGAGCAGAGATCGAGAGGAAAGGCTAAATTCGAGGGTATCCTGTCCACGTGACAGAAGGGAATCCTGTCCATGCGACAGAGGATAAAACACTTCCTTACAGAAGCTTTATGTGGTTTTAGGTAGAACCAAGGTTCTGAAGGAATGTTGTATCATTTTACAGTGTACTGTGTCAGCTATATAGGGTTGAAATGACAATGAAAGCTTCTAGACGTGACTCTTGACTATTATATTGTTATCTTAAAGCATGTTATTCAGTAGCTACAGCATTATGAACAGAAAAAGTAATGTATGGAGAATGTATAGAATGATTGGATCTGCATAGACGTCCATTGATATTAAAGAATTAAAGAGCACATTGAAGTTTGCAGGAACAATCTTATTATCCTACTCACATCATCTCATTTCATTTTTGCAAATAAATTACATCTAAATTGCATATAAATAAATTTTTATTTTACCCACTTTTTAAAATATATAATTCTGTTATGTATTGTGTGCTTGTTGACATCAACATGTCTTCCATCTGCTATGGCCAAATCAGTGTTTTTTTTTCCTGGCTTGGTGTTATCAGCCCAACAAACCACAACTCATCATCAAAGCTGGAGGAAGTGCTTCATTCCACTGAAGGCCCCATTAAGACTGAAGTGGAACCCCCCACATTTTATTGGCTTTTTAGCCTTTCTGACAGCAGCATCCATTAGCACTGATGGCACTCCATAGTCTGTCTCCAAGCTCTCCAAAGTGTGAGTATGTCCTGGATCACATGGAAGTAATTAAACCATGTGGTTCAAATGGAGTCCAAAGAAGTATCAAGAAAAAGTTACTGTTATCCTGCAGCAGAATTTTTTAACAGAGCCTTATTCTGCCCCCAACGCATAGCTGCTGCATTCTTCAAATTGATTTTAGATTTTGAAGTACATAGTAATTTGATGGATCAAAAAAACTCTTTTTTTTTAAATAAAAATCTTATAGACATTACAACTGAACTGAATTTAATTAAATAAGTCATCAGAAAAACAGCGAAATACATCTTGATCATGGTTTTTTTTTTTTTTTTTTTTAATTTAACCTAAAACATTTTCAAACCTTACTATTGTCACTGTAGGAGGACAAATCCATAGCATGCTAGATAAAAGCTGTTTCTCTAACCTGTTTAATGATAGTTGAAAAATCTTTCGTTTGTTAACAAAAAGTCTCTAGGCTACGTATGTACCCCTAGTTCCCTGAGGAAAGGAGACGCTGCTTCGCAATGCTTTGGGAACGCTTCCGCGTTGTCCACATTGTAAATCACGTGTGTAATCTGTCCAATGGAAGATGCAGCATCACCGGCGGGGTGACGTCATGACCATGAAGCTATGAAAAGCACATGTGAAGCATATGTGGTATATGACACAGTGTGTCATAGACACTGCGTCTTGTTCCCTCAGGAAACTAGGGTTACATACAGAACCTAGAGACGTTCCCTTTCAGGAACTGGAGCTGCATTGCTACGCTTTGCCAGACTGACCAGTCTCTGACTAGTGTGTATAAGCACAGCTAGGTTTAAAGGATGAAGGGGCCAGGAGTGGCACTGAGGTCAAGGTGTAGAATCTGACAAAGGTCAGCAGGGTGGACCATCCCACAGCATTGCAGATGTCTTGAAGGGACAGTGGTTGCCACATTCCGGGTCAAGTGAGCTCAGACCCCAAAAGGAGCGGGGAGACCAGAGGACTCATAAGAGGATGCAATTGCATCAACGATTCATCTGCTCAAGGTCTGCTTGTTTGCAGGGAGTCTTCTTCTCAGAGGGCCATAGCAGATGAACAGCTGATCTGACTTTCTCCACGGACTCGTCTTGTGGATATAAGTGTCCAGTGCTTGTACCGGGCACCACCGGTTCAGCTTCTCCTGATCTGGGGCCTGAAATGGAGGAGGATAGAATGCCTGTAGCATAACAGGTCGTAGGATGACCGAGTGCACCCTGGGAATGTAACCCGTTCTAGGATATGAAAAGACACTGGCCATACCTGGAGTAAACTTCAGAAAGGAGGGGGCCCCAGAGAGGGCCTGTAAATGTCCTACTCTCTTCAGAGAGCAAATAGCCAATAAAAGTCTTGACTGTAAAGTGCATCCAAGATGCCTGGGCCAACAACTTGAAGGGGGGCTCATATAGAGCCACGAGCACAATGGCCAGGTCCCACCAAGGTGGGAGAATGGTCTTCACCATCTCAGTGGAGAGACCGGAACCTAGGAGCTTTGCCCCCTCAGGGGCCACAGCCACAGCCTCCACAACTCTAGGCAGGGGTGAACTATTGCATGGACTCCATCCTGGGGAACTCTCTCCAAAACTCTCGGAAGTAGCATGATGGGGGAAAAGCGTACAGGTGTAGCCTCAGCAATGCCCGAGCCATGGAGTAAGGGAGAACCAAATTGGACAGTGCGACGTCTCTCGAGACGCAAACAGGTCCACCTGAGCCATGCCGAATTTCTCCCAAATTTGCTTTACCACATGAGGATGGAGACGACATTCCCTGGGTCTCAATGACTGTCTCAACAGCGATTCTGCTGCTTTGTTCAACCCCGTGAGGGATGCATCCATCGTAAACATTACGCAGCGACCGGGAACCAAACTAAAACCCCAGCATCTTTATGTGAGCGAGAATGATATCTTGATGCCAGACCCTTAACTGCTCTGGTTGAACTAATATCAACCAGTCATCGATATAGTTGAGGATGCGGATGCCCTGAAGTCTCGGAGGACCAGAGCTGCATCCACACACTTCGTGAAGGTGCGTGGTGAGTGGACAAGGTTAAACTAAAGAACCCGATACTGGTAAGCTTTGGCCCCGAAAGAAACCTCAGGAACTTCCTGTAAGAAGGAAGGATGGATAGATGAAAGTATGCCAAAGCTGTCCTCAGATCTGATCTGAGACATAACCTGCTTGAGGGTCAGCATCTTAAACCTGAGTCTCATAGGTGAGCGGTTCAGCTGACTTAGATCTAGGATAGGACGCAACCCACCATACTTTTTAGGAACTATAAAGTACCGCTTGTAGAACCCAGACTCTCTGTCTCATTGAGGGACCACCTTGATGGCATCCTTCCTCAGGAAAGTGTCTACTTCATGTTCCATGACCAGAGCCTGCTCAGTTCCCAGTGGGACAAACCCCATCGAACTGGGGTGGATGAGACCCAAACTGAATCGTCGAGCAGCCCCATTAGAGGGGTGTGAGAGGGACCACTGAAACACTGCTGCCTGTTTCTTGCTCTCCTGAAACCTTTTCACCAATGCATTAAAGGAATCGCTGAAAAGGCCAGTGGGTGTAAGGGGGCATCCAGCAATATGGCCCTATCGGTGTCGGACATGTCCGGCAGGGTGAGCCATAGGTGTCTCTCAGTACAGATAAGGGTGGCCATAGACCGGCCAACGGCCTAAGCGGTCTCTTTAATGGCAACTCTCGCAGCAGGTCGGCCTGATATGCCTGCAACACAGCCATGGTGTGCAGAGACGCAGCGACCTGACCTGCTGAGGCATAAGCATTACCCACGAGCACCGACGTATTGCGTATGGGCTTAGTGGGTAACGTCTGGGTCTGTAGAGATGATGCAATTCCCAGGGAGCGATAGTTGGATAGCGTCTCTTCAACTCATGGCATCGCTCCATAGTCATGTTCTTTCCACCCCAAGACATATGAATATAACGCCACTTTGGGGCCAGAACCATGAGGAGTAAGGGCACCCTTAGCAAAGAGTGCCCATTGTGAGCAGAGCGATTGCATGGACATGCGAGCACAGTGCTTGCAGTCAGCTCCCACTTAGCATTCTCTGCTCCCAAGCAAACCACACAAGGGCACACACAGCCGGAAAATGTGCTTAAGTTTTTAAGAAGCCTGCATTCTTAACAAACGATAGACAAACAATTGACAAACAATAACATTAAATACACACAGAGCGCTTAATGAACAAACAGAAGCTGCCGCCGGGTTCACTCCATGTGCTTTTTATAGCTTCCTGATCATGATGTCACCCCGCCTTCCATTGGCCAGATTACACACCTGATTTAGAGCATGGACAATGCAGAAGCATTCTCAAAGCATTGCGACGCAGCTTGAGTTCCTTGAAAAGGAAATTATATTTTGATTTTAGAAAGCTTTTCAGAAAAACATCATATTAGAGAACCATGAGAGTCTTAAGCAGCTCACTAGATCTAAATCAGTATGTCATGTACACAAAGATTTTTACAATATTTTTACAGTTTCATTAAGATCTCTCAGTTTACTGAATAACCTGACATCCCACCTCTTCACATCCACATCCACCACCACCTCAACATCTTGCCATTACATCTTGTAAAGAAAAAAGTAGATATGCATGGGTTAAACAGTGCAGAGTCGAGCCAACCAGTTCCATTTATTTGAGACAGAAAAACACACTTCAAACACACAGCATTCAAAAATAGCCACCTTTAACCATAGATCGATTAAGGATTAACATAGTCTTATAACTGCATATTGCAAGTTGACTTCATGCACAGTTATGAATAATAACGATTAGGCTAAGAGTCAGGATTAGTGATTACAGTTTGACCTGAAGGAATTCCAACTGAATTACTTCTGCTTGCACGCTCACCTGCCTTGCTACAATGTCTTAACCTTCAAACATCAACTATTTCTTTCACCTCAAACATCCTCTGATTTGAGGTACTGGTGCTTTGAAATATCCACTGTTCACACCAAACTCTGCAAGTGTTTTTCTAACGATTTCTCCACACCAGGAAAAAATAATAATATTAGGTGGCATTGTTGGCACATGCTTTAAAATCTTAACAATGATTTCTAGTATTTCAGAGCCTTGGACAACCTTAAGCATGTACAGCATGTACAAATCTACCAGTTTATCTTTCACATAATGCATTAACACTGGTATCTGCTAGAGACATGTTGAAGAATAGAACAGACACAGAAACAGACATTTCCTTATGTTAATGGTCAGCCATGAAAAAAAAAGAAAAAAAGATACATACAAACATATATATATATATATATATATATATATATATATATATATATATATATATATATATATATATATATATATAAATACATACATATTCAATAATTTAAAAATTCCTTGGTGGCCAGGTGCTTTGCTGAGCCTTGCCAGACCATGGCAGCTGCACATTGCATCTGACATGTTGTGCAAGGAGAAATGTGGCATAAATATTTCACAAATATACACCGCAGACTGGTGGCCCACAGGTAAAGTGACTGGACGAGCCACCACTATTTTGCCCATTTTTTTTTTGCTGCTTATGGAGAGGAAGGCATGCATCTCCAGCTCCCTGATTGTTATCTCTTAATAAGCATGCTCGACCGAAATCTTTTCAGAGCAAATTGTTGAAGACATCTGGCAAAGCTTTTGCCTGCGACACGCGCACTGCTGAATGTCCCTCTCCGCCAGGTTGGCATGGCAACGTCTAACTGCTATTCAGCTGTCGTACAGTTTGAAAGGTTTAGGGCCCTAGTTGAAAATCCATTTGGGCCACTACCTGTGTATTCCCCCTCCCCTGCATTCTCATGTTGAAAGTGCAGTAAATCTTACCTCCCACAAACCCCCCCTGATATGAATCAATGTTACCTTTGCACAGCCAAACTAAATAATCCTTGAATTTTTTTTTTTATCCGAACAATGCTTGTTTGTCCTGGAGGAGCAGAAATCCAGAACTTCCAGACTTTGTACAATGTCGATATTCGCTTGCAATTATGTTGACTGAATTTAAAGTCAACAGACATTAAATTGTTCATGGCTTTAATTGATGAGATTAAACAAACACACAAAAATTATTTGTCCACTGAGGCTTTCTTTTTAACTAATATTGCTCTCATTATCAAAGTAACAGGGACAAACTAAAGCTTGATGATGAATATTTGATGAATGTTAATTCTGCCGATTTAGGCAGTCATTTACATAATTTACTATGTCATGATTTGGCAATAACTTCTGACTACATCTAGGTCACTGCATTTGTATACAAATGAATTAAACATCAACCAGATCTGATTAACTATTTTGAGACAGAATAGTCAGACATAGGAAATGTCCTTACTTTTTAATAGGGGTATAATTTTAACGCACTTTGTCATTATAATATTTAAGCAGTGGTTCTAGTTTACTATATTGGGTTAACCCACAGACAAAACAGTTCACTTCAAAGTCCACAAATAAGTAATATACAGTATTAGTACATGTTTACATTTCTTTCATAGTGATGAATTAATACATGCACTAGTCCTTTGCATTAATCAGGAAATAATAAAGTGTACATATAAACATCCTATTGGTTAAGTAGGATAAATACATAACTAATAATAATGCATTATTAACATGATGTCAACTCGTTCTTTAAAAACATTATGGCTTTTTTACAGAAATACTTTAAGCTTCTGAAGAAACTTGGAACAATTGTGAAGTCAATACAACTAAGAAGTTGCTTGAAGATCACATGGTCCAGATCAAACCCGTTCTAGTTATGGATGTGATGTGGTAAAAAACTTGAAGGAGAATGATCTTTTTCAATACACATGGCAAGTACTGTGGCAACTGCTAATAAAAGCAGTTGTTAAAGCTTAACATGTGTGTAGACATTTTTTAAAACATTGTATCATACAACATTCAGTTCCGCTACACTAATGTGATTGGACAAGTGGCATATGGAGAGTGCTGATATTTAGTATAACAACACTTATGCTTTTCACCGTTAGCATTGTGCCACTTTTCTTTGTTTGCTACCTAAAAATACAGTTGTAGCTGTAGTTTATTACATTTACTTGCTTTACTACGTTTACTACTTTATTACATTTACTTACATTAACCTTAACTGTTATCTCATACAGGCTGTTAGTCGGTCTGCGTCTTGGCATGGCAAAACACAAAGTTGTAGTATTTTCAATGATGGAGGAAATATCGATATTCCTTGATTTTAAATTTATTCATGTTTACAGATCTGCTGCAGAAGAAAAAACGATATAATACAATGAATATCAGGACAATTGGAGTTACTTGCTGTAGCCTGCAACCTTATATCGACAGCCAATTTCTAAATATAGTGATACTCTTTGCATTGCATTATTCATAGCAGTATAATTTATGCAACAGGTTTAATTTTTAATTAAAGGTACTGTATATTTACTTTTATTTATAAATCCTGTCAGTTTAGTTTGGAAATAAAGTCAAAATTTCAAACTTTTCATGGGTTAAACAACAATCATCGAACAGGAAAAAAGACCTCCTGTGCCATCAGAAGTTTGTTTATATTCTTGAGGTGATTTTTTTTAAGTAAAACATACAAACAACTGAATTCACTTATGTGGTCTAGTAAATTGATAACTCATGATTATTGTTAAAATGTTTGATATAAAATGTAAACTAACATATGGATGTACATAGTATTCCAAAATGTATCTTCCTAGATGTTTATATATTTATTTTTTCAAGATTATTCATAATTTGGTCTGCCACAACTGACGCAGAGCATCTTAAATGGAGCTAGGATTGAAAGAGCAGTGACAGATCTACAGATTGGCCATTTTTGTTTGAGTGTAAATTGCTTACAGACAGATATTTCATAATGTAAATAAACATCATTAATATTGAATAAGTCATGACATTAATTAAATAAATGAAGACAATTACTTTACGATACAATTATCATTTCTAATGGCTATTCATACTCAGCATCTGTGTCATGTGTGCACTTCTTTATAATTATTTCCTGATGCACAAAAGATTAAAGCATGTATCTGGTCATCAATATTAAGCATTTATTAAGTCATATTTATTCATATTAATTTTATTTTATTTTATTATTATTATCGTGGTAAAATATTACTTTAAATTCTGTAATCACGGAAAGTCTGTCTTTGTCATGTCTTTTACTCCACTATAATATTATCTATAGTGTAGACTTGCAGTTCTTCAAATTATAGCAAAAATTATAACTACATATATTACAGTGGAGTGCAGTGTCATACACATTTGTCTTACTTTTTTTTAGACGTATGATTTAGAAGGAAGCAGTTTATTTTGATAAATGGTAGAGAACTCTGAGATTCATTTTACTTTCACCTTCAATGGTTTTATCTGATCTTGCACTTAAATAAATTACTGCATAAGAAAACCATTTGGGATTTGCTGTGACTTTCTTGATCTGCTTCACTCCACTCGGGAGAGTATGACCCTCTTACAGAACTACTAATCACTTGAATTGTTATCATTCTGAAGCCTTAATGATCCTATAATGCCTGGATCAATATGTAAGCAGCAATAGTTTTTCATCTGAAAAATTAATGTTGCCTTAAATAGAGTGGGAGAAAATGGAATTTATATTTCTTTTAAACAGTATAATGGGCCATTTTGGCAAAAGACCTTTGTTTTATTGTTCCTTACTAATGCCTGAAAAGCTGACAGGGACTTTTTTTTTAGATTTTGGCATCTGTCAGACTTAATCCTTAAATCTAAAATAAAAAGATGGACGAGTTTGCTGTCTTCAGTATTGGTGCCCTCTAAAAATAAAAAAAAAAGATAAAGGTTTAGCAAAAATACTGAATGATGAAAAACCAAAAAAGACACATTTGCAACTGTCAAATGCCAAGAAAAAAAAAATCATTAACAGTGAGGTAGAGATTTGCGCCACATCTTCAGCTGTAATTAAAATTAGCATTTGTTTTGTAGGTTAAAATTATATACAATTGCCATTTGTATATATACATACTTTTCATAAGGAAGAGTGTTTCGATTGTTCTCTATTATTCTATGGTATCAATGTGCAACCATCCACACCAGCAAAATATTAATCAGGAGTTCAGTAGCCCCAAACAGAAGCAGAATATCAGGATGAATCTGGCAGATCTGGAATGAGAGGAGCCACAGCAGTACAATTATGTCAGGGTCAGGCAATGGCATAACATTAGGCAAAGAATGATCAAGAACAGGTTATTTTGTTAGTATCCTACAGTGGATTTAACTGGTGAGTTTTGTGATCAGAGGGCAAGCGAGGATTCCAACAGGTCCAGTTATGACAGCTTCACTAAAAGTGAGAGGCAGAAGATAACACAGTCATGAGGTAACCGAATATAAAGCATCCTAACATTTCACTGTCAACAAATCTAACTGAATAAATGACAGAGGAGTAACAAAATTAGGGGGGATTCCACAGATTTGCATCGTTTACAAAAAACAAATGTTCATATGCTCATAAGCTATTTTAAAACCTTACTGGACAATATAGTATTTTAATGATTTAAAATAACAAATAGTTATAATAGCATCTTTATTGATACTGAGCATTTGCATTTTAACCCTGCATTTGTAGTTTTCTCCTGGATAGATAGATAGATAGATAGATAGATAGATAGATAGATAGATAGATAGATAGATAGATAGATAGATAGATAGATAGATAGATAGATAGATAGATAGATAGATAGATAGATAGATAGATAGATAAAAAGATAGATAGACATAAAAATATTTAGCTAAAATATATTGATATCAGCAACATTGTTAATAATACCAAATGTTTCTGTACCAGTAAACGGCTAACTAATTAAATAATACTTAGGATGTAACGCTAGCATGACTATTATACTGCAACAAGTCGGTTTGCGTGGCTGTCGTCCCAGAAGGAAGCCTCTTCTTAAGCTGGCTCACAAGAAAGCCTGCTGAAGACAACCTGTCCAAGAACATGAATTAATGAAACCATGTCTTGTGGTCTGATGAGACTAAGATAAACTGGTGAGGAGTACCAGAAAAATTGTGTCTTGCCTACAGTCAACAAAGAAGTCTACTGTCTCCTGCCTCATTGTCTATCGTACCATCACGCTCACACCCATCGTGATGAAGTGCTTCGAGAGGCTCGTCATGAGGCATGTCAAGACCCAGCTTCCACCCGCACTGGACCCCATGCAGTTTGCGTATCGTCCAAACCGCTCCATGGATGATGCCATCTCCACGACCCTTGACCCCCACCCATCTAGACAACAAGGACTCATGTACAAATGCTGTTCATAGACTTCAGCTCAGCATTCAACACGATCATCCCTCAGCACCTGATTGAGAAGCTGAGCCTACTGGGCCTGAACACCTCCCTCTGTAACTGGATCCTGGACTTTCTGACTGGGAGACCTCAGTCAGTCCGGATCGGAAACAGCATCTCCAGCACCACCACACTGAGCACTGGGGCACCTCAGGGCTGTATGCTCAGTCCACTGCTGTTCACTCTGCTGACTTATAACGTTTTAGCGATGCACAGCTCAAATCACATATCAAGTTCACCGATGACACGACCATGGTGGGTCTCATCAGCAAGTGAACCTAAACCTTTGTATTCTTAACTAATTTATGTAACTAACGGCACTGCTGATGTATTTATATCACTTTTAGATTAACAAACTAAATTTAACCTCTGAGATTTGAATCAATTCATTGCATCATTCAGATTTGACTGGTATATAACTCAGCATATGTTAACACTGTGATTCTGTTATAAAAGCATCCTTGCACTTTAGCCCAGATTTCATTTATGCTGCATTTGCATTATTCTATAACTTGAACTTAATTTTTTTCTGCCATCTTTTTGTGCACTATGCTGTTTGTAATTAAGCTTTAGTATGTTGGCCAACAGTATTTAACTATGCTGCAACATTGTGTATATGTACTATTACAATAAATATGATTAAAATGTTGTAATTAAATAATTTCTATTTAAATAGAAGGATATTTTCATGCAACGAGCTTGTCAATATTATATGATTTATGCAAATAAATTACAGTACCCATGTTACCAAATGGGTGTTTCATTTTTTTTTCTCTGCCTTTTCATTCCAGTTGCTATAGTAACCCCCATCCAGGCTGTTTATTAAGGAGGAGTCATGTATAATTGATCCACTAATGCACTGCCTTCCAGTCACTGGCTGCAAAGTCTTTTGTTTCCAGGTCATATTCACAGTCCAGATATTTGCATAAAAGCATTGCATTTGCTCAAACCAGTCATTATTAGTAATTTCCCTTCTAATCTGCTAGTGATGACTGCAGTGTAAACACAGGTTTATAAGTGGTAAATATTGCTTTGTTGGGTATTTATTACATTATGGGTTTTTGGCTTAAGATGTTTAGCCAAAGTAGTAATTGCAAACAGCGCCTTGATTAAGCAATTAGTTTTCCTTCCCCATTGCGAAAACAATTTGCGTTGCAGTGCTGAGGTTGAAATAATTCTGTTTGGCAGCTACATTTGTGTTGTTAATAAATAATGAGGCATTTCAGTTTTACTAAATCCTGTGGTAGATGAATGAAGCCAAAATAAAAAGGGCTTTGATTCTTTCTTGGCAGCACTGGGAGACTCTCTAGATGGATAATGGTTCTACCCGGAACCTTTATTGACCTTTAATGGTTTCCTCAGAGAAGTGAACTAAAGAAAGTGTTTAAAGGTGCTAGATTTATTTTAAGTCTAAGAGCATGCCATATTTGTATTCACCTTTAATTAATTATTTCAAATAAGTTTTCTAATAGGCATAGACATTTATGCAAATAACATAAATAATAAAAAAACAGAGTCATTATGAATTGATTTATTGATTGCTGAATTGATTTGTAGGTTAATACATTCTTAGAAAAAAGAACTATTATAGGATCTTTGAATTGGTTCTTAATGTCATCAAATTTTGAGAATTTTGATATGGAACCATTTCTAATATTTAATCACATTTTTAAATCTTTCTAGATCTGAATCACATGTCCATTTTCTCTCCCTATCAATACATCATTGAGTATGAGGGATTATATCAGAAGTGACAAAACTTTTTCCTTTGGGACCAAAAATCAAACTTGATTGAGGGTCATGGGCCAAAAGTTAATGTTGCATTATACCAAACATTATATTAAAATCAAAGTTGCCATAGTTCCTCCCATTTATGTTTCAATAATATTTAAAATGAAATAATTAGAAACATGAAATCTGTAAAAAAAATAATAATAATAATAATTAAAACTAAACAAATAAATACATAAATAAAAAAATAAACCATTTAAACATTCATTTATGAAAGAAGGCACACTTTATATATAACAAATGTACAATATGAATAAAAGTAGGAGAAAATGAAAGCTTTTCAACAACAAAAGCACATCAAAGGACAAGCAGCCCTCCATATGCGTTATAGGAGTAATTTGTACATTTTTGGCATTTGCTCAGTGTACTGTTCTATGAGCACGTAGTAAGGCTTATTGTAAACAATTTTAGATTAAACATTTGTTGGTTCTAGTTGCGTTTTTGGAGCACAGTGCTAAAACTAAATGCTTTCATTAGGTGGAGTGGCTTTGTGTTCACATATATAGTATATTAATGTTTTTTCATTTTTTACATTTAATTGTAAAACCCCCAAGCATAGATACAAACAATATACTCTGGCATTGCTTCCATACGCTGGTATATGGTCAAATTTGTTTAGCCTTAAAGATTTGAACCCAAGACATCATTTTAATTTTAATTCACAGTTTCTAAAATAAATCCACAGCCAGAGATAATAAATGATGAAGTATGAAGTCTACAAAGGTTGACAAATGTTTCTTATGACTCTGTGCAGTTGTTTGCAATTCCAGTGTAACAGATGTGCCTGGCACACTCTGCCAATCCACATTAAAGTCAAACCAATCCTGCCCTTTAGGCTGTATATTACTGTGTACATTCATAACATGTATATTTTATTCCTGATATCTAGTATAATCCCAAAAATGCATGTGCGTTGAAAAGAAATAATGACCCACAAAAAATTTAGATACACAAAGAGAGTGGTTTATAAATGGGTGGTTTTACATTTTATGGAATAAAACTGGGAAAATCTGGACCATGATAAAATGATCACGATGCATTATTAAAATATATAATCTTTTGACCAAAACATTGTTTTCATTTGTTCATGTTCTGTCTGTGTCTTCTAGGTTTTTATTATTTCTGAAAATAATTGCTGTATTTGTTCGGGTTGAAAAGTTGCACAGTGTATTTTTACTGGCACAAATATAACTTAAAATTACCCAAACTATTATTATTATTATAATATTCACTATTATTATAATTAGTAGTAGTAGTATGTGGTTTCTCAGCCCAAGTATTTACTCCTAGAAACCTCTCTAACCGGACACCAATAGAAAATGGCAGCTATACTCTAGTTTACTAGTTCCTAGAATAAAGTTCCACTACTTTGCTCATCAAAGGTACCAGTGCAACAATAAAACTAATTAAGCTGTTTGTTAGAGGACAATGTACAGAGTTAACAAGAAAGTAATTTAAATTGGATTTTATTGTCGTTTCACAATATAGATACTCAGCAATTAAATGCAGGTTGGCAATTACTAAAAAGGCAATAAGAGTTACAAATTAACAGTTTGCAGGTTAAAGTGTATTTATATTGACAATAAATATATATATATATATATATATATATATATATATATATATATATATATATATACATAAAGTATACAGACATCATAAGATGGTCACAGGATTATAGAGTTACAGTATTCTTATGATATTGTGTAGATTTCAGCAAGGCCCTGAGCCTGCTATTTCTGGTATGAATTCTACTAAACCTGACTACATATGAAAGATTTGTCAATTAAACTTTGTCCCTAGACATAGACATACCCAGAGCCGTGAAGGTTTTTTAAACCTCCCTTTTACTTAAAAAGACCCAGATTTTTCTGGAACCGGAAGTGATTTTTAAGATGTTTATGGAGCAACACGAAACACAATCAGCACAAAGAGAGAAATAAATTTCCATATCCTATTTGCACCTGGTTGCTATTGGCCTGGTTGTAGCTTTAAAATGATTTAAAGTAATTACTGAATAACATGCTGTAATATAAATAACTGAATAACAAGCAAAGTGTCAAAATCATGGCCTACATGATACAGAACAAATACAAAACGCAGATAATTTTAGTGCCAATTTTCCAGACACAGATAAACCTACACTCAACTTCACAATTTAAATTACACCAGCAATGGAAAGACTCCACAGCAAATCCTTTTAAATCCAGGACTAGGTTTGGTCTGCACCCAGAAACACATTCCTTAAGCTATCGTGTATCCTGTAAGCTTAACGCTAATGCCAAGGTTATGCAAATTACAGGCCTAACACATGGAAAATGATGCCATTTGAACATCAGTTGTCATGTTTGCATGTTTCAAGCCTCCTTTCATGCAAAGCCTGGAAGACACGTATGAATTTCTGTCTTCAAGAGCGCAATAGCAGGTTGAATTATTAATTATACAAGTCAGTAGTACAGGAGTGGATAATTATAGATGGCAGATTGTGATAAATGTCGTGTAACTAAATGTAGGGTGTAATGTCCTCACCTCCCGAAAAACCACAATTACATGTCATTTACATGTGGCTATTATAATTGTGCCAAATATAAAATAGTATTAATTATATTTTTAGTCACTGATTTGCAAAAGTGGGAAGCAATATTAAATAATTTTAAAAGCCTTGTGTCTAATTTCCACAATGTAATGTGATGTAATTGCTTTATGTAATGTTTTATTTTTTATTTTTTTGCTTTTAACTTGTCATAAAATTGCAATTAATTCTTTATTAAAAGGAACAAAGGTACAGTCTGTACTCTAATGCTAAGGACACACACTCCGTGATTCATAGTAGGTTCAAGCACAAAGGGTCAATCAAAGTGCAGATATAGTGAAAAAGGACAAATCCAAAACCATAAATTAAAACAAAGACAGGAAATGTAAAAGCTAGAGGAGGAAAAGAAAAACAACAACAAAAACTAGAGCATGAGATGTACTAGAAATTACAGGTGTAGTGTATGTAGAAAAAGTGATGTGTTAATGAGGCCATGAATGCATCCATAAAGTCATAAGCAGAGCAGTCAGTGACAGAGCTAAACTTGGAGCTCATGTGTGCTGATGTTTTGTGGTTGTAGGATTTCCTACAATTTTTCCGACTAGTTTTCTAGACAATTTCTTTCCAGTTTCTCTGCTGGGTCATATTACTTAAAGCGCCTCGGATTCTGGCCTCCATCCTATGACTACAAACCTGTAAATGCTAATAAACACACAGTGCATGTTAACCAATAATAATACAAGCAATGAATGCAATGCATACATACAGTAGTGGTACCATTTCAAACACTTCCAGCTTATCATTTTTTATAAAAGTACATCATGTGCCTTATTTATTTGAGACCTCCTCAGTCTGCTGAGACTTTTTTTTTATGTACTGAAGAATAACTTATTTTAAATTGTATCAGTTTATTGCATTATAGCAGTTACTGCATATACAGTACTTCCACACCATGAGTTAGTACAAAAACTCATTTTTAAAAATCCTATGAAAAGCTCCACCATATAACAATTACACGACCAAATTTGTAAGTAGAGAAATAACACCTAATTACAACAAACACCAAATTACTATAAGGCATTCTGGTCTGGTTTATAAGATTTTCAATATCACAACCCTCCCCACACATTTCTGGTACATACTGTAAGTCTACACCTGACATTTTTTAATGCTCAGTTATTGATTTTTTTATTGATTCCAGCCCCTTTCATTATCAAGTGTGTAATTATTTTCAAAATCACTAATTCTGTAAATACAGTTCAGATAATGGAGTATTTAAGAGGATTGGAATGTGCATATTAGGTTATCCTTAAAGCTATGGGATATGTTTATTGATAAAAATAAAATCCAAAATCTTTTTTTTTTCTTTTTTGGTCTACAGGCTGAGGCACTCTTGAAATAAAAACAGACACTTTACAGCTGTTTATTATGTGCAATTATCTCCAAGCACCCACTATTTACACTGATCATATGTTTTTCAATGCCTTTGTATGTTGACTGGTTCTGGCGTCTATGCTTTTTAGCAATTTTCTGCCAATCAGCAGAATCGATAAAAACAGGTACATTTAGAGGACAGAAGACATAAAATCAATTTCTTTCTGAACCTATATGTGATATGGGTGGAACAATTTGGAGTGCTTTAAAATATACACATGCTATTTCAAGGTAACGCACTGAGGTCCAGACATCATCCTGATGGTACAAACTATACACTACAGCACCAAACATGACTGTATGAGCTGGACACCACATCTGAAAAGGGCTTTTGTGCTCTTTTTTTATCTACAATCATAGTTGCATGGCAAAAATCACATAATTGACTATAACAATGACTCCAGTGCCTTATATTATTATATACTTTAGCATATCACATGAACCTTATCCTCTGTTTATATCCTCTCTAAATGACATTATTTTTAATAGTGTTTTAATTTTTGCCATGCATAGGTTAGCTGTGCATTGCCCTACACATTGTCCAGGCAAAATGTGCAATAAACTACTAGTACATCAATTTTATCTTGAAAACACTTTTTTTTGTAAAGACCAATGGCAATATGGCTGCATAGAAGACTACAGAAAGAAAATACAGAAAAAAATAAACATTACTTTTCTTTTAGTTTCACTATGTCCTTTGCATGGGCTTGAACATGATAAAAATGAGGGATTGGGTGTAATGGTGATTTCTAATAAACAGTCAAAAATGCATTTATTTATTTATTTATTTATTTTTGCTTATTTTCTGGAACAGGTGAACAATGGCATATACTTGGGGACACAGATTTAAGAATAATGCTGAATAGGATGTCCCAGAAAAGAATCCTGAACTGATTGCACGACAAACTGGCCTGATTGTAAAAGATTTTTTTGGACCCAAGCTGCACTTTTCCATGACACATCTACAATAGGAGGTAAGTACATGGGATGAAGTGGAGGTCATGGGCATGCTATGATGACATTATCCATCTGTCTTCCAGAGAAAAGTCAAAACTGTGATGAAATCTTGTATTCTTCGCACAAAAAAAAGAAAAAAGAAAAAAGAAAGAAATTGGGCCATTGCTATGTGGACACCATGCCATATTAACAAACAGACAGTTAGACTTTAACACTAGCTCATTACTTTATTATAAGATTTAAAATTACATTTAATCCATGTGCTTTTGGTAAGCATCTATTAATCACCGATTTTGACATGTTTAATGCTTATGCAAATACAATACAAAGTTTTTCATACATGGATAAGTATAAAAGAGTAATATACAATATATTAATATTATAATATAATATATATTTTCAGCAGAAAATCTCCAAACTGTCTGTCTGCCACAGGCTCTAAACACAAACACCCAAAGCAATAAGGACAATGACATATCTCTATACTAACAATCCAGAAAAATATTATAACACCTATAAATGCAGCTCTATGAAAGCTGCTCTATGAAAATAAATAATTAGAATGCACAATAACACAAAATAGTATATTCAAGCTGTTAAATACTACTTCCTATTAGCATTGAGTCAATTATTAAAATAAATATAAAAAAAATAAATCAAATATTTTAATACTGTGCATTTTTCCTATTAATGTATAAAAATATTGTCAAAGTAGACATGTTTCACTCCAATGTCATCATCTTGATAGGTATCCCCAATTTCTTTTTGTTTTTCATTTTATTATTCTCAGTCTGCCAAATATTTCCGAATTTAATCCTTGCTTAAGTCAGAAGAAAATAGTTGCTGAAAGTAAATTTTCAGAAACTTCAAGAATTTTTTTCTTTCCTTTACTTTCATCAATCTTTGCATTATTGTATTAGTTTGTATGTGGAGAAAAACAGATTACATACAGTGTCTTAAGAGGTATTCTAGCTTTGTCTTCAGCTGTGACATGTCCTGGTTGATTTGGACACTTGTTGAGTGATGGAATATGGTTTGAAACTGTTGGCTAAAATGGTGTTATTGAAATGACCTGAAATAAACAATGCATGCCAACCTCCCTAGAAAACACAAGTTAATTAATTTTCCAGAGACTCTATTGCATCTGTAAAATTTCCACAGTCTGATTTTGCTGCCTCTTGGTTTTGAAGGTACTAGTAAACTTATACCGATGCTGAGGGGGAGAATTTAATTACCTAGGATGTTAGTATCATGTAGGACCTGAGGAATGTCATTTAGGTCAGAGGCCCATTCCTTAATAAGAAACGCTGTTTTCCTTTTTAATCAAAGCATGCAATCACTGGCCTGCATACCAGGTTATGATGCAGCTTGGTGGCTTAATCTTTCCTATTCAGATTTTATTGCCTTTTCTCTCTTTAATCTCTAGAGCTGTCAGTCTCCACAGGGATGATTACTAGAGTATTTTACAGGGTGTTCCTTGGATATTAAATAGGAAAGTGACACGAGTGTGACATTGAAGGTCTAGCTTGTGATATACATAGTCTCATGCTGACTTTGTCAATACACTGATTTAAATTACATTCATGCTTAGCAATGGACGGACCAATTCTTTTTTTTTAATTGCTGAACAAAATAATTTGGTGGACACAAGACACAATTATATTGTCTGGATACTATTATGAACTAAAATTTGTTTATAAGAAATGTTGGGGCCTGGAGCTTTAGGGACTAGGTTTTGATCCTAAGGTTGGGTTTCAGCTGATAGGTTTTGTATATTGTATATACAGTATTTGATGTAGCATATCCATTATCCATTCATTGCTTCACTGCTTTTGCCAATCCATATATATATATATATATATATATATATATATATATATATATATATATATATATATATATATATATATATATATACTGTATATAAAAGACAAAGTACTATAGTGCATTTATCTAATCTTCACTAAAATCCCCATTGAGTTGTTCAATCAATAAACTTGTTTTAGGCAAAGCTTTTTTTGTGACTCTAACATTAACCTTCCATTAACTATTTCAGAAGCTGTAAAAGTGTCTCAGTCAATAATGCTAATCAGAAGAGCTGCTGTATAAACTGTTAAGATATGTGTATTCATATGATGGTGAAGTTAATCTTTATTACTGGCTAGTACAAACTGAAAAAAAGTCAATTTGAGAAATAGAGATTCCATACAAGGTGAGTTATGTTACAGGGTAGAGTTTTTAGCACTAATTCTCAAGAGTTTTTTTCTTTCTTTTTATTACATTTTTGAACATTGATATTCAAGTGATAGTGAGACCCCTTGTGTGACTTCAACGTCATGCTGTACTTTTTCACAATAGAAGATAATAAATGTTGTGTATAATTGAACATTGCTTTACTGATGGTTTCAGGCACTCTCATGCTAAACCTCTTATGGTTGACACTAATGTCCTTCATGTCGCCTGATGACTTTTTAAGTGAAGAAAAGCATTACCTTGACCTTTGCAAGTAGTTTATGACTTTGTTTTATATAGACACTAATACTTTTATCTGGAATCTATGAGGAGACCTTACTAGAAACAAATTAACAAAAATGTTAGATGATTGACAAATAAAAGTGAAAACATAATGGCTACCTAAGGGGGAACCTGATACAAACAATACCTGGGTAATTACTGCAAAGATGCATAGCTGGCCAGCCAGGTTACCACTATCCTTGAAACAGTGCTTAATTTCTAATGTGTGGAGGAATGTTTTAAAAAAATTCAGCTTGTACAGATTGTTATACATCTGCAGTAAGTTCTCAAAAAAAATAAAGGATGCCTGCAACACCAACAAGTAGGCATGTTGCAACTAGTTCTAATTTGTATTAAAATTTCCTTCAGTATACATCAAACAGGAAGGAAGCTGTTAAAGAAAAAAATATATATTTCAGACATTGACTTTGCTATGACCTTGACCTGTTTGGATCACTACTGAAATCAAACTGCTTTCTCCTGATGGTTAAAATAATAAATGCTACAAATATTTGACCACTCATTTATCAGGGGGATTCCCTACAAGAATTTTAGACTGAATGACATATAAAAGGAGAGAATAAAGGCATAAAACCTATAAATCACAAGACCAGATACTTGCTTATGCATTGTTTATACTAAGAATGTCTCTAGGTTACGTATGTAACTTTAGTTCCCTTAAGGAACGAGACGCTGCATCATAATGCTTTGG
The DNA here is from genome assembly GCF_014805685.1 of Silurus meridionalis. Taxonomy (NCBI): domain Eukaryota; kingdom Metazoa; phylum Chordata; class Actinopteri; order Siluriformes; family Siluridae; genus Silurus; species Silurus meridionalis. The sequence goes on from NC_060910.1 coordinate 12,134,468, forward strand.
AAACACTTTCGCGTTGCTTACGGTCTGAATCACGTGCAAAGGGATGTCACGACCAGGAAGCTACAAAATAAACAGGCAGTGGAGCCGACGCTAGCTTCCGAAAATGAGGGATGCAGGGAGTTTGGCTTGAAAACACAGCATCTCTCAGAGAAATAAGGTTACATACATAACCTAGAGCGGTTCCCTTTCAGGAACTCGAGCAGTCTCACAACGATTTGGGAATGAGTGTCCAATCATGCCACACTGACCAGTCCTTGCCTAGTGTGTAAAAGCACAACCATAGCGCAGGACAGAGCTCTAAAGTCAAGGTCGTAGAACCTGACAAAGGTCAACGGGGTGGACCAACCCAAAGCGTTGCAAATGGGACTTCAGCGGACCAGGCCGTAAAGGCCGCCACACTCCGAGTGGAGTGAACCTTGACCCCGAAAAGAGCATGGATACCAGAGGACTCATATGAAGAAATAGCATCCACAATCCACCTACTGAGAGTCTGCTTGTTGCCTATAGGGGCCATTGCAGACAAACAGCTGTGCCGACTTCTCCACAGTCGGTTTGTTTCTCCTGGTCAAGGGCTGAAAAGGAGGAGGGTAGAATGTCTGCAGCACAACAGGTCATGGGGGAGCCGCGGGCATGTTAGGTAAATTCCCTGGTTGGGATAACCTAAGGGCCATCTCAGCCAGTGGCTCAAAGGGGGGGCTCAGACAGAGCCGGCAACACGATGGCCAAGTCCCACACAGGCACTCTGGGTCACATCACGGGCCTCAGCCTCTGGGAGCTGCACAGGAACATGTCACCCAGCAAGTGGGGCACAATAAGCCGCGATAGCGGACACATCATCCTTTAGGGTTGAAAGAGCCAACCCTGTGGCAAATTGTTCCTGCAGAAATTCCAGCACTAAACCAAGGGGGCAGTAGACTGGGTCCAATTGGTGTTACTTGCACAACGCAAAGAACAAGCACCTTTAACGGCATACAATCTCCTCATAGATGGAGCTGCACGATAGGAGCATAGGCATACAGGCGTATCATGTCTGTACCATGGTGTCCAGCCCCAAGGGGGCTGGGTGAGTGAGGGAGAACCAGAGGGGACAGTGCAAAGTCTCTTGAGTCCCAAAACAGATCTACCTCCGCTCCTCCGCCATCTTCGCTCCACCACCTCGGTGTGGAGCTTCCATTCCCTGAGTCTCGGCCCTAGCCTCGAAAGGGAGTCTGCTCTCTGATTGGACCACGGGAGGATCTGCTGTGCCAGCCTGTATAGGGGCGAGATCGAGTATGGAGTGGATTGCCCTTGCGGGAGAACCCTCTGTTTTTGAGCCACTCTCTCATGTTGCGGAGATCGAGTGGAATCACACTGGTACCTGCTTCCATGAGTCCCAGCAGCCTCTGGAGCTGCTTCACAGTGAGTCGTGAGAGTATCAATCTGAGCGCGCATAACAATCAAAGCCCCCACAACGCCTAAAAAGGTGGTCCTCTGTACTGGGGAAAGCACACCTTTCTTGGTGTTTTAGTCTTAACCCCAGTTAATTCATATAGGCGAGAACGACATCTAAATGCTGAACCGCCAGAAGCTCTGATCAAGCTAATATCAACCAATCGTCATTTCCTTGGTGGCCCTAAGGGCTAGGTCAGCAGCGCAACGTAGCTCCTAATATAGTCAGCCCCAGAGCTGAATCCCTCGTCCATCTCCCGCAGCAGGTCAGCCTGGTATGCCTGCAACACACCCATCGTGTGGAGGTAAACTGCAGCATGACCCGCTACCGCGTAAGCCCACTAGAACCGAAGTGACTCGCATCAGTTTAAGCAACAACGTTACACCCCGGGAGAGATAGCTAGCTAGCATCTCTTCCACCTGTGGCATCATCCCATAGCCGCACTCCTTCATTCTCACGATGTTCACATACAGTGAGGTTTGTGTGGTGAGAAAGCGGGCTGCAAAAACACACAAAGCGCTTACCTGAATTTTGTAGGCTCATTTTGTAGCTTCCTGGTCGTGACGTCACCCCACCGGTGACGTTGCGCTTTGCCATTGGCCAGTTTTTCACACGTGATTCAAAGCATGAGCAAGGAGGAAGCGTTTCCAAATCGTTGGGACGCAGCTCGAGTTCCAGAAAGAGAACTTTATATCTGACTGTATATCTGTGCCTGAATGAAAGAATTTTTTGCGATTCACATTTCTTACAAAAAAGATGTCCTGTGCATCTTTTAAAAAAAAAGAAAAAATATGAAAAAATAATGTACATTATATTAATATTTGTATTTATCTGGGGCACATTCTGTTCATGTGGTTAAATCTGAACTCCTTTAAAAGCCATTTAGTTCACATATGGAGGTCAGTGGTAGGGACTGACCATATAGAACATTGAATAGTCAGGAGCTGCACTATTTTCAGACAATGGTAAGTCCTTTGAGGTAAGTGACAGTATTTTAAAAGCAGTAGTAGTTTTAGTGTTTTAAACTACTGACAGCACATTCTTTTGAGCTTGCCATACCTTCCAGAAGCTGTACGTCTACAATATTGTTGATTAAGGGCCTGCAATGAGAAGTTGGATATGTACAACGTCTGGATATCCTGTTAAGCAAAGACATGCAGTTTAAGTGTAATGGAGCAAAACAGGTAGCTTGTATGATTGGGTGACAACAGATGCAGTATTCTTAGTGGTTATATTATATGAAAAATGAAATCAAACACACCATTTTGTCTAGCAATTAGTCATCACCTCCTGATTTGTGTAACCAAAAAAATACTACCCATTAATGACAGTGATGCCACTTCTCTAGGGTCTACTTCATGCAAATATGTCTTAGTGTCTGACATAACAACATTGCTAATAGACAGGCAGTAAAGATTTGTTATCTGGTTCTCTAACATTGAGTGGATGAAGGATGAGAGCAAATGAGAGGTAAAAATGAGCACAGTAGGGTTACCAATGATGCCAAAAAGTCAGTATGTCTTTCTATGCAATGTATAGACATCTGGGATATAATGCTACCTTTTTTTATTTTTCTGGTGAACTCCTGCACCAAATGACCTGGGTTTTCAAGCCTGGCATGCTTATACCTGGCTTCCTTCATTACCCTGGCACTACTTTCAGATTTAAAATACCTCGTACCAGGACGTGATGGGGACAATTCCAATCACATTTCCAAGAAGGATGTGACCACCCTTTAGGACCCTTCTCCCCACTCACTATACTCTATATGCCCCTGGACCTAAATATATCATCTATTTAGATTAAACAGTGAACAATAACACATAGGCAGCTTTAGAGGTTCTTTTTTTACTTTAGCTTTTTTTCCAGCAACATCTTCATACAAATCTGATTTGAGATTTTACCCCATTCTGTCCAAATGTATCCAAGCACATAGGGGCTTGCATATCTACTGGTTTATACGGAAATGTAGAGATCAGTCAGTTCATCTATGCAACATTCATTCTGACGTTCTGAAATGTCCTCATTTGAGTTATATATGGAGAAGTTTTAATTAAGACAAAATAGCTCAGTTTAGCCTGTCAGCTACTCATTGTGCAGTTGAGTTTTTCATTACGGTTCAAAGGAGTGCTTGTAAAATGGTCACTGAAAAATTCAAGCCCAATTACAATGTCAGCCTGTCGCACAAATTACCTTTACTGAGGGCTCTGTGACAGGTGTATTGTGGGAGAATTGATTTTCACAGAGGGATAAGTGAATTGTCATTATGTGTCTGTTTCTTATGGCATCCAGCTGGATGTCATCTGATTTGCGCAAGCAGATTCGGATCAGCAAAACTGTATGGCTGTGAGTACACTAGTGCTTAGATTAGTGAAGGGGGTAAAGGCATCCACTTCATGGGTCAAGAACTAAATCTTTCCAAGGTTATACATCAGGCAAGAGGGTCAAGATATCCATTAAATAGACCTGAAGATAAAAACAAACTTGCCATAGATATTAAAAGGCCTTTCTATGCATATTTACATAAATAAATAAAGAGAGGTAAAGACATATTGCATTTGGACAGACAACCCTATCACTTCTAGAGAAGATCATATATTGTATCTACATAGATCAATAACATATTGTGGACTCCATTAGGTTGATTAGAAACAGGATGTTCCGGGAAAACAGACAACTTTATTCCAGGGATTATGTAGGATAAAAACTACTTGACTCTTTGGATTAAGAGGACAGACAGGGGGTGGGGGAGGATGAGGACCATTTATAGCATAGAGAGAATTCAGTAGCTGCTGAAGTGGAGTAGGTGACATGTAATCCAGTAGACTCTTGGCAAGCTGTTCATTGACCAGGAGGTGTCTGTAAATGGGGTATCATTGATGTACTTCTTGGCAGTAAACACCATAGAGAAACCCCCCCAGAGCATTCTATCTCTTCAGAGAAGATTAACCATTTTCCAAAATTCTTAATTTACACTTAGTTAATAATAGAAAAATAATGCTTGGCTCATTTGATTTAAGGCAAATTTGTTTACAGAACTTTGTGTTTGAAGCCAAAGGGACTCTACTAAACATTGAGAATCATGATGCTTGATAGTAAAAAATGTAAGCATTTTATGAAGACATTAAATGTCAGATGGTTTAGGTTGTCTGTAACTGATGATTGTGAAGGTCTATATACAGTTTGCTAAACATTTTTGGAAATTAGACCCTGTCAATAGTTCATTGCAGTAAAGAGGCATGCAAAATCATCGGTATTGAACTACCCACCTTGGAGAACATTTTCAAAAAACGCTGTTTGCAAATGGCAAGGGGCATCATCAAAGATCCCTCTCACCCCAACCACGGACTGTTTACACTTCTCCCATCGGGCAGACGCTACTGTTGTCTCAGAGCCAAAACAAATAGACTGAAAAATAGCTTCTTTCTCGTGGCTGTTTCTGCACTGAACAGCTGATATGGTGTTAACAATCACCACTGCACTGTCACTTTTCTTCTGTGTTTTGTACTATTTTGCACCATTTTAAAATCATGCATCCTTGTCCCACCCAAAAAAATAAAAACTATCATTACACTTCTGTATGTCCATCCATATTTATTCTGTATATATATATATATATATATATATATATATATATATATATATATATATATATATATATATATATATATATATATATATACACTGTATATAGATGTATATATTCATAAGGACATTCCTTTTGTACAGCTATATCTGTCATACCACTTCATACTGTATCATACTTATATATAAAAAAAAAAAACACAATATATATACCCTTATTCAGTTATATGTACATATTACTACACCTTCTGTATAACCTTATACCCTTATTTATTACACTGCCACGTGTAAATAAGCTATCCATGCACTTCTGGTTAGATGCTAACTGCATTTCATTGGCTCTGTACATGTACCTTGCACAATGACAACAAAGTTGTTATTAAGCAAATTGGTGTTTGTTGTGCTTCACAATTAATTGGTATTCCATCCAGGGTATATTACAGTTTTTGTTGCATCCAGTTTTTCAATGATAGAATCCGGTTCCAGTGCGACCCTGACCCAGATGACCAACTATTAGTTATACAATATTTAGCCATTGTGCAACATTTGCACATCTGGTTTATGAATAGGATGTAGAGTGGCACGGTGTTGCTGCAAGTTGCCACTGCACAGCTACAGAGTCTGTAGATCAATCAGGATTTTGGGGTTACTGTCTGTGTGTTGAGACAAATACACACAGGCTCCTCCCAGCTCCTAAAAACTTTCCAGTAAGCAAGCTACTAATTCTTAATAACCCCAAGGTTTCTACAAATGTGTTCATGGTTTCCTCAGATGGACTGAATTCTATCCAAGTATATCACCTCTAGGACTTGGTGTTCCCCTCGATCCGCCACAACTCTGACCACAACAAAGCAAATATTAAAGCTAAATGAATGAAATGAATGGAATGGGGAGTCAAACATTTTGTTAATATGAAAGTTAGTGCTTTAAAGAAATATGTTTCTTTGTTGAATAACTATGTATTAATGGCCAAAGAAAGGAATAATACATGATAGACCATGCTGTTATATGAATGATATATTTGCTATACCACACCTGAATGATACCTCAAATTAAAGTGGATGATTCTGGAATGGATTATTTTCATATAACAAAATGGTTAGATGCATGTTATTCCACTTATACCTCAGCAATTTGCAACTTTTTTTATTATTATTAAATTACTTACCTTAAACTGTTTTTATTTTTTTGGTATTTAATTTTACAAACTTTAATGCAACACAAGCCAGTTCCTAGTATAGTTTATATTATAAACATTTACTCCCTCAGCAGCATCTCATGCTTTTTCTTGAAGTTTATTAGAAAAGAAATCCAGCTTGTCATTTTACTAAAAAAACGTAAACACCTCTGTCCTGTGCCATGAAAATTATTCAAAGGAGTATGATGGTTACAAAATGCAGTCACATGAAACTCTTTCCATAAAGGCTACACTGACATTAAAAAACCTTCACTCTAAGATTATAAGGTAACGCTTTCAAAAATCTGCTTATTAATAAACATATATTATGTGGAGTGTCTGCCATACATGTATCTCATACTTATGAGCTCTTGCTATTGTATTAATATAAACCTATAGTTTGTTATAGCTGGAACGACTGACAGAGCCATGACGTAACGAAACAAATAAATCCAACCAGATTCAGTTATTGCTCTAGTTTAAAAGGTAATAATGTTCAGATTTCAGTCATGTTAATTAAGGGGAAAGTCCAGAATGTTCACAATGCATTTAACTGCATAACGTGTGTGTAATAAATACACTGATTCATTAAGCTTTTTCTGTCTATTGTAACTATGTGCATGACATTCAAAACACACTCCTTACATGATCATAACTCAATGTTTTTTTTTAATCCGTATCAAGTAATAAAAAGCTCTCATTGTATGTTCAATGCATTATCATGGCATTATGTTTGCACCGGTTGCAAAGGAGATGTCCTTCACTGACTCATCCCTAGGAAGAGGAAAGATGAGATGGTGGCTACGCTCAACAGAAGCGCTTTCTAATACAGGCACCTCCTGTATTTCAAAAGACTTTGTTCCTACGTAAGTCCCTGGCGCCCGGTTGCATTCAGCAGCAAACATTTGGATGATTGTTGCATCATTTAAATGGGTCAGAACTACCACTGGTCTCTGCTACATAATGAGCCGAAGAAAGATGCAGTTTTTTTCAGGCCCTGACAAAAGTATTGCAGCTTTTTATTCTACCATGAAACCTGACCAGGTAGATGAGACAGGTCTCACAGAGTCACTAGAGAGGACACAAGTGTCCTAGTGCCAGCCTTACACTGCTGAAACTAGAAAGAAAACTATTAATATCAGGGGTAAAATTAATTCAGTTCATTTCTTATAGCAGCAATGTTTTGTTTGTCCTCTGTCTCCTTTTGACTACACATTCAAAGACTGCCTTGATTAAACATTCTACACTAGGTCAACCTTTAAAAGCTCACACACTCTCAGATGTTGCTGTTAAAATTAATAAACCTGGAGTGATATTCAGTGTAGTATTCATAATTCAGTTCAGGGAAACGTGATTTGGAAAGGCAATGAAGATGGAGCCGGTCTCTGATTCGACGCCAAGCTATTTGCTGAACAAGGAAGTATCATTTTCATCACTATTTGCATGAGTCTTCAATCATTTTAATTAAGTTGTGTCAGTCTGACAGCAAGCCCTCTAACAAACTGTGTGAGTGTGAAAAAAAAATGCACTGAAGGATCTGCGAATTAAAAGCCATAAGAATCAATGGAGATGAAATGTCAAATTGTTGACTGTTGTTATTTACTGTAAAATGTGATGATTAATAAATATCACTGAGCAGAGATGCTGTGCAGCCAATATCACTTAACATATTTTAGAAAGCCTCTGGCATTAAGTCCACTTAATTAGAAACACAATAACCCAGTGGTGACAAAAGTCCAAGGTCTCCCACTGAGGTGGTTTAGGGAAGGTGATGATAGGCAATAGCATGCAGAGTGATCTCAGTGTCAGTCTCCGACACTGCAGGCCGTGACCACGGCAATCGGGGCAATGTGAGAAGAAGGGAAATGAGCCAACTGTGTAGTGACCTTGAGAAGATACAACTTGTTTTTGACTTGTCCTTTGCTTCATAGACTGGAGTAATGACAAGCTAAAGACACAATGTGGTTTCTTTTTCAGGGAAGCCCTTAAGAATTTAACACACCAACACAGTCATTGTTAAAACATGTTGTTCCGAAGCACTGAAAAAAATGCTAGATCCATGTGAACAATTATTATTATGGGGGGAAAAAAATATTGGAAATATAATTGAAAATATTAAATACCAAAAAATAAATATGAAAAAAATGGTAAATAATGTATATTTCGTATAAATGTATGTAATAACATTTATAATTATATGTGTCTAGGTTACTGAGAGGACAGAATAACCCTTCAGTTTTATTCTGAAAATGGTATAGAATGTCAGAACAAAACAGTGTCTAAAAAATAAAAAACTACTAACCAGGTGGTAATATACTTGAGGTTTACAAAACCTCATGAAAACAATGCACAGAAAAAAGATTGAGCTTGTACAGGTTTTCAAACTAATGAAGGCTGAATTCAAATTGTGCCATCCTGACCTAATTTCACCTGGGACTTGACAGATGAAAAGCAGCAATCATCAGGCACAATGTGTTAGCCTTTCATAGAATATGTTTGAACTTGTTAAAAAGGCCCTTAGAGAGTCCTGAGAAAGAATGGCAACAATGACTGATTACTGACTAATGCCTTCAACCTGCTTTTTAACGCTGTATGTTCCAAATTAAAAATAATGCCAGAAGTCAGAACACTGTAGAAAGTAGGGAAATGTCATGTTTAGAAGACTTTTTACCAAAGAACGTTAAAAAGTATGTTTGGGTCAAACAAAAAAGAAAAAGAAATGACAAATGGTCTTTTCAGGAATCATTACTGTAAGGCCAACTCGTGCATTTGTGTGTGGCTGCAAGGTAAGCCAATCTTCTCATGAGGAAGGCCCATTCACACTAAAGAGGCAACCTACTTAATTCACTCATCTCCCAGCCTGGCAGTGTGGAAACAGCAAACAGACAGCACTCATTTAAACAACAAAGCCCATAGACGTCCATTCAGGCTAAAGCTGTCCCTTTTCAAACGCAGATTCTAAAGCCACTTTCTGTCGCCCCCATCTCAGTTACCCCCTCTGCGGACCAGAAAACCGAGTCCGCACAAAGTCGAGTGCTTGGTGTGAGAGAGTGAATGGGGTGGCCTCTCGTTCTGGGGGGGGAAAAAATTAAAATAAATAAATAAAAGTGAGACCAGCACACCTGAAGGGGGTCAACCTTTTTTACATTTTGCTAGGCTTTGTGTGTGGGGGAAATAGTAAAGAAGGAGGAGAAAAATCAAACAGGTGCTCGCTGGCTATTGTGGTCAGGTTTATGAAAGATTCTTTGATAAGGATAAAGGTGCCGCTGGAGCCGCAGTGATTTCAGACGAGGTCATTGTTACCGCACTTCTAAGGTTCACTTTTCGCACCTTGTGGGCAAAGACTTGTGTTTCGTGGGGCTACTCCGTTACAACACCGTACATGTGTTTGTTGTTAAAGGTAAGCCAAACTGATTTACCTCTCTGGCTCAAGTGGTGCAGTTAATGCAATTGTGGCAAAGAGATGATGTTACATGTGCTTTGTGCTATGCTTGGTTACCAATTTTGTAGAATTTTTTTTTTTTTTTTTTACTGAGAAAACAGGTGAATGCTTAAGAGGTGTTGTAGAATTCTTTAATATGTGTTTATATTACATTATTTGGCTTCATTTTTGCAAAACACAAACTTTCAGGTACTTTTAAAATACAACTACATTGTAGTTGCAGTACATAACTATGCTCTCACACAGAGAAAAGGTTCAAGTTTTGCTGGCTTTAGTTCATGATGTCATTAATAAGTACGCTTAGAAAATGAAACACTTTTAAAGTCAAGAAAAAGCATCACCATTCTTTAAGAAACAGCGTGACCTGGTTTTTAAAGTAAAAATGTATATATTTTATACAATTAGATTTAACCTTTTTTGCTTATTAGTTCCAAGTTTTATTATTAAGAAACGCAAAACCACATCAGTTTTTAAACTTTATAAATGTAGCTATATTTAATACTGAAATAGATACATAAAAGGTTTTATAACAAGCAAACTGAAGGTTTTAAAAGTTAAAAGCATTTACCAAATTTTGCCTTCAAACTAGGCAAAATTTGATTTCAAGCCACAGATATTTAACAAGGGCAAACATTATTATATTTTATCTATTTTATTTTTAAACCATTTAGTAACTCTTAACTGACTGCTTTTGGAGAACATCACCGACATCTGGAGTTATGAGCACATAAATAAGGATTACAGTAAAATGCTGCAACATCTCCACTTAATGTAGGGTCTTCATGCTATGAAAAATGTTATGCATTTTGTTTTAATCACCCACCACTATTGATTACACTGAACAGGCTATAGATCAACTCCGAATCACAAACACTATCTCACACTATCACACATTCTCAAAGACTGGGATGATGCTTTTATGCCAGCACACAAAGCTTCAGGAAAAAAGACGTAAAACTGACTAAATTGTTTAGCTAGATGGTAGTGATGTTCAGTATTAAAGATAATGACTTCCAAACAGGCTATGGCTGCTTTTACTGTGTGTCAATAAATTTGTAGGTTTCAGCATAAATTGCTAGATTTATTTTATAACTGATGTTTAATGACATGACGGTATATTGATTAATAACACAATAATTATGGTATAAGATATATAAGTAAATATATAATTACATTATATACATGTCATTGGTAAATAAGCTATAGTATAGAAACCTCTGACCTGCTAGTATAGGAAACCAAAAATACAAAAAAAGAAAATGCATTTAGTCATAGGAGTTTATTTATGAATGCCTAAAATTGTATAAATATAAAAACATTGTTATAATTATTGTTGCCAATGTGATAAATATAACTAATATAAATAATTACTATAAAGGATTTTAACTTTAGGACTGAAATGTTTCAGCATCCAAAGCTAAAGTTTTTCAGCTTTTAAACATGATACATAGACCACAGTTATATGCAAATTAAGATAATTAAATATTCGGTTGTTATTGTTCTTCTCTGTAGTACAATGAAGGATGATTTTAAGATTTAAAAAAAATTATCTACTCTAAATAACGTACTTAATTAATATCTGTAAAACATATGTGTTACTGGAATGTGTTCAAAAGGAAATTTTGTAAAAAATTGAAGTAAACAAATAATCAAATAAATATCTATAAAGGCTAATGTAGTTTACAATGAAGCTCATTCCCAGAGTCAGGGTTATCACTGGTTCATAGATAAACGTTCAGGATTAACCACTGAGTGGCAGGTGATCAGCAGAAACAGACACTAAGCAGATCTCTTTAAGTCAGCTGGCCACTATGGGAAAAAGGGCAAAGGTGATAGCAGTGAGATAAGACATACTGGCTACCAGTCAAGAAAGTGAATGAATTTTTTTTATTATTATTCTTTTCACATGTAGGTCATCATCGTATCAGAATACCGGATGCACCAAATTCTACTCCCTGTCTGTTTTTCTCTCTTTCTTTTCCTACTCTTTCCCTTAACTGTCCCGTCCCCTGTTCAAACCCCTAGTGGATTATGTAGCTGATATAATGTTACCTCTTGAGCCACCTGACCATGAAAAGAGTGTTTTATTGTGGGGGTCAGTGACACTAGCTAGGAGCTGTTGCTGAAAAACAGCTGTTACTTAACTCAAAAAGAAAACAAGAGAAATGGAGGAATATAGGACATTAGTATTCACTTGCAATATATTTGTGTCATTGTGTTTTACTATAATTCAAGACTTTAAAAAATTTATTTTCTTTTAGAACAAAACGTTTTTTACTAGTTCATGTTTTGTAAAAAATTAGGTAATTAAAATCTGAAATATTCTCTCTATTTTATTACAACCTAAATTTATTACTAAGGAAGATTTTTTTTTTAGATACACAAATAATGCAATATACAGAGCAATTTTTTATACTTACATTTTATTATGCACATAATTAGAAAACTTTTGTGTGAATTGATTTAGTTTGATTATATCTAATTGCAAATCTCATCTTAAACCACAAACTTTCTAACATTTACAGTATATTAAAAGTTTTAAAAGTCAATGCTCCAAAATTTCCATTAATTTTTGGATTAGAAATTTTGAACTATAATGGAGAGGTATATGAGCTATAAAAAAAAGAGAGATTTGTGTTCAAATTCTTGGTTTTAACCAACATATGCCAACATATCAAAATAAGTAAAGCAATATTTTTTTTTTTATTGATTTAAACACTTATTCCAGAGAAGTATATTTGACGCAAGTAAATATATACAGTATAATACTTCTATGTTCAACATATGAATTTAATGAATTGTTTTCCTATATGTAAAATCTATATGAACAGCTAAGAAAAGCACATTACTACCTTTGATTGTGTGTTTTTATTTATTTTTATGAATGTGTTCATTTGAGAATATGGCAAGATATAACGTCTATGATAGCAAATGAAAAGCTTGGAAAAGGCTAATTTGCTAATTATAGAACTACACTTGTACATAGGGAAGTTAGATTCAGACAGAAAGCTTAACAGAAAATTTAGGCCCGACTGAAAATATGTATAAATATGTTCAATATTTAAACATTGAAAGAATATTCAATAACTTCCACATTTTGTTTGATTTAATATGAACACTTTTTGTAGTAATTAGAAACATTCTTAAATAAGGTAAAGTACATATGATGAAATTTAGTTTGTTAGCTTGTTTCACACTATCTATTACATAAAATAGCAAAATAACACTATTGAAACACCATCTTGCCATTACTTATTCATAAGAATGTGAACAAAACAACTTCAAAAAATATATTAACTGACATAGTTAGAAGCCAGGGTTAACAGAAGACCCAAGACAGCTTCTATGAAAGTTTAGTAGTGAGTTGTGCTTTCTACTTTATTTAGTGGATCAAGTTGATTCTGTATGAATTCTGTAGCAAAGGCAACCATGTGTCAGAAAGGCCAACCATCCCTCCCCCCTTCACATAAGCTGAGCCCACTACTGTAAATTCTCTCCTTGTAGCACCTCCAGGCAAAGAAGCTCTCTTCATTGTGCTCCACCCAACCATATATAGCTCACTGCTTTAAACTTGATATGGCATGAGCAAGCAGAACAGTGGGATTCATCTTTAAAACACAGATATCCAGTTGAAAGAACACTTTCTATATTGTCATTAAATAAAGCCCAGGAGGTCATGAACTGACCCAAAGAATAAGCATGAAAAAGATGACACAACTAACAGCTAGTATTGCCTCTCGAATGTATAGGACGGCTGGCTTTGAGCCGTGGTGGCCTTAACCGTTTCTCATATTTAATTTCACTCTTTTGACAAATGTTCATGTAGGCACAAGGTTTTTTTCTTTTACAAATTGGTTACAAGCATCAAGCATCTTACACCTCCCACATCTCTATAGATAAACATCTCGCTAGATAAATGGCAGGTTATTTAACTTCCATTTTTCCATGCTCAAGCCTGTTTATTATATTGCAACAAGCCATCATGAATATTTTGATAATTCATATACATACAAAGAGCGTTTTCTTTCGTCTGTAAATACCTGACAATGTCAATTATGAACAGTGTTGTTAAAAAACAACATCTTATTGTGACTGAATTTGGGAAAACAAATATCTGGGCAAAATATTTTCTCGCTTCTGCCCATGGAACAATGACACCTGCCGTTGAAAAAAAAAAAGAAAAATTCAGTGAAACAATGTAGGATTTTGACATAAATAGCTTTTTAATACAATCTTCCTGAAATGTTCATGTTTGCTAAGAAGCCAGTTTAAAAACGTATATGTCATACAAAACACAGTGAATCTTTTCATCGAAACATTGTTCCCAAAAGCCTCCATTTTTACTGTCCACACGCGAAAATGGTGTTTTCAAACTTATCCACTTTGAAAAGTTTTCAAAAAGCTATGTTTTTATTGATTGAAAACAAAGTCAGTGTGGATAGAAGGCCAAAACGGAAAAAAAATATATGGCTTAGGAAGCTACAGACAAACTTTTTTATTGAAAAACCATTCCTTAGCAGTGTCCAGAGGTGGGAAGTAACAAAGTATAAATACTTTGTTACTGTACCTAAGTAGATTTTTCTGTTATCAGTTCTTTACTTCCTTATTTATTTTTCGGACAACTTTTTGCTTTTACTCATTCTTTTTTTTTTTTTTTTACAAATATCTGTACTTTCTACTTTTACATTTTCAAACCAGGCTCATTACTTTAGTTTTAATCTACAGTGCCCATCCAAAAAAAAAATTCAAGTCAAGAGTCAAGTCAAGAGGCTTTTATTGTCATTTCTACTATACACAGTGGTACACAGTACACAGTAAAAACGAGACAACGTTCCTCCGGAACCCTGGTGCTACACTAAACAAAACATAAAGCTACAACACAACACAAGCTACATAAAGTGCATCGAGTGCAACCTGGTGCAAACAGTGCAGACAAATACAGTACGGACAGACAACACAAGACAAGATTTAACTAAGCAATTGGCAAGCAATAGCTAAGAGCCTCCAATTGGATAATTACTGCATGGATTATAATGTTTCAGCTGGCAACAAGTTATTTAACCCTAACTGATGCAGTGAGTAGCTTCTTATTCCTTAAACAACCACATCAGAAGACACATCCTGTGGGAGTGGAAAAGATGTTTATCTGTTTCAGAAGGGTCAAATTATTGGCATGCATCAAGCAAAGAAAACATCTAAGGAGATTGCTGAAACTAAAACAAGCATTACAATTGGGTTAAGAACTGTCCAATGCATTATTAAAAACTGAAAGAATAGTGGGGAACAATTATCTTTGAGGAAGAAATGTGGTTGAAAAAATCTTGAATGAATGTTTAATAGTGAAAGTAAGAGCATTTACACATGCACAATGAGACAGGAACTCATGGGATTGGGACTAAAGAGCTGTGTAGCCTTAAGAAAACTACATGTTAGTGAGGTTAATCAGAAAAGAAAAATGCTTCAATTTGCTAGGGAGCATAAATATTGGTCTGTGGAGCAATGGAAGAAGGTCATGATGGGTGCATCAGGCTAAGAAGATAGGCGGATGATCTAGGGTTGCTGCAGTTGGTCAGGTCTGGGTTCAGCAACATTATGTGCCCAAAAAATAAGGTCAGCGAACTACCTGAATATACTGAATGACCAGGTTATTCCATCAATGGATTTTTTCTTCCCTGATGGCACAGGCATATTCCAAGATTACAATGCCAGTATTTAGTGGGCTCAAATTGTGAAAGAGTGGTTTAGGGACCATAAGACATCATTTTCACACATGGATTGGCCACCAGAGAGTCCAGACCTTAACCCCATTGAGAATCTTTGGGAAGGGCTGGGGAAGACTTTGCGCAGCGGACAGACTCTACTATCATCGATACAACAATGACAAATTACTGCAACTCTGGATGGGAATAAATGTTGTGTCATTGCAGAAGCTTAGCGAAAAGATGCCACAGCGAATGCATGTCGTAATTGAGGCTAAAGGCGGTCAATCGAAATATTAGAGTGTGTGACTTTTTTTTGGACAGCCAGTGTATTTGGTAAATGTCAGTATTTTTTATTCTCATTGCATGCCATTTTCAGCCCACCAATCTATTTCTTGTCATTGCCCATCTTTTTCAACCAACCACTAGTGTATCATTTTCTGGCTCTCACGCACCATAGATGTCGGCTAGTTTACGAAGCTAATCATAACAAAAATTTAGCTAACGTGGATGAAACAGAGGGAGTCAGCGATGTACCATGACTGAGAACAAAGACATTCCTGATCACCTGATCATTATCATCTTTTCTCTGTTTGTGTAATATATGGTGGCTGTTCAGCCTGGATACATTCATTAGGTAACAAAATTTAAAATGCGTTTTGTATTAATAATAGGGCTGTCCAAATTAACACGTTAACGCAAATACATTTTAATTGCACAATTTGTTTATTAACGCGTAATTAATGCAGTGCATATTTTTGTTTGACCAGTTAAAAAATATATATATATATATATATATATATATATATATATATATATATATATATATATATATATATATATATATATAAAAGAGGTGAAATGAAAACATTCAACACAACACACCTTAATTCATGATGTCCTTTCTTTACTCAAATATGAAAAATATACCTCCACCTATAAATAATTTTTAATCACAAAACATTTGTTTTACTAATGCGCAAAGTCTCAAATCAAGCACTAAAATTGCCAAAATGCACCCAGTTAACCCTCTGGGGTTGACAAAAGCGCCGGCGCGTTTTGTGTAATTTTTTCAAAATACCGCTGAAACAAATGTTTCTAGGTTACATATGTAACCCTGGTTCCCTGATGCTCTGAATCACTTGTGTAATCTATCCAACCGGCAGAGTGACGTCACAACCAGGAATCTATAAAAGCACATGCCGTGGAGATGGTGGTAGCTTCGAAAGTGAAGGAAGCGATACAGAAAGTGTGGCACCGAGATGCAGCTTCTCATTCCCTCAGGGAACCAGGCTTACATACATAACTTATACATAAACTTATACATTCTTTTATAACCACTTTATCTGTGTCAAGCTGCTTTGGGAAAATTGTTAAAAGTGCTATACAAATACAAATAAAATTAATTTATTGAAAATAAATTTATAAATCAGGTTCCCTGGTGGTCTAGTGGTTAGGATGCGGCACTCTCACTGCTGCGGCCCGGGTTCGATCCCCAGTCAGGGAACCAACCCCAGCCATTAGGGTTGCACAAGCCTTAGTGCAGGTCCCAAGCCCGGATAAATAGGGAGGGTTGCGTTAGGAAGGGCATCCAGCATAATAACATGTGCCAAATCAAACATGCGGATGGTCCGCTGTGGCGACCCCTAATGGGAGAAGCCGGAAGAAAGTTTAGTATCTTGTGAACATATAAGAAAGAAAACAATCAGGTCTGCTAATAGACACCACATTCATTCAGAGCTCTATAGCATGAGATTTTCCTCTCCAACCAATGTGCAAACCATATCTTCATGGAGCTCACTTTCTGCACAGGGGCATTATCATGCTGGGTTTCCTAGTTGAAGTGAAGGGAAAATGTAATGCTACAGCATCCGAAGACATCCTGCTGTATACAACTGAGTGCCTCCAACTTTGTGGTTACATTTTGGGAAAGAACCACACAAGTCCCAATATTGTTAACTTAGTCAGGGTGCTCATGTGGTCACACTAGAGACATTCCCATTCTGAAACTTGAGCTGTGTCAACAACGCTTTTTTGAACGAGTGTCCAATACCGCCAGACTAACTAATCCCTGCCTAGTGTGGATGGGCACAGCTATGTCGAAAGACTGAGGGGCCAGGAGTGGCACTCAGTAGGGTCAGTAGAATGTCAGTAGGGTGGACCAGCCCACAGCGTTGTAAATGTCTTGGAGAGATATTCCAGAGAACAAGGCCTTAGAGGCCACCAAACCCTTGGTGGAGTGAGCTCTGACCCTGAAAGGTGCGGGAAGACCAGAGGACTCATAAGATTAGATGGATAGCATCCACAATCCACCTAGTGAGGGTCTTCTTATTCACAGGAAAACCCTTTTTATACAGACTATAGCAGACAAACAGCTGGTCTGACTTTCTCCACACGGCAGTTCTGTGGACATATGTGTCTATTGTTCACACTGGGCACACCTGGTTAAGCTTCTCCTGGTCAGGGGCCTGAAAAGGAGGAGGATAGAATGCTTAGAGCAGGACTGGTCGTAGGACAGCCAAAGGCACCTTGGGGACATACCACGGCCAGTAGTAGAGGGAAGCACTGGCCATGCCTGTTGTAAACTCCAGACAGGAAGAGTTAACATAAAGGTCCCCAAACCCTCTTTAGAAATGACAGTCTACTATGGCCAGTAGAAAAACAGTCTTGACTGTTAAAAAATTTCAAGGGCACTTTGGGCGAAGGCTCGAAGGGAGGTTTAGACAAGGCCTCTGGAACAACAGCCAGGTCCCACTCAGGCACTCTGGGTCGCACCTCAGCCCTAAGCCTCAGGAGTAAACGTGTCACTAAAGGGTTTTTCCCCTACCGACACGTAAACCTTTATGGTGGAAGGAGACAACCCTTTGGTGAACTTTTCTTAAAGAAATTCCAGGACTTTGCCAACCGGGCAGTTAACTGGGTCAAACTGGTGACCTCCACACCATAGTGTAAACCTCCTCGTGGAGGGCGCTCTGGATTGGATCTCGGCCGAAAGACCAGAGGCTAAGAGCTGTGCCCCCTCATGGGCCACTGCCACAGCCCCCAAAGCTCAGCGAAGGGGTAAAGCAAAGAGCCCCCTGCCTGAGAGAGACGGTCCCTCCTGGGAGGAAAATCGTACAGGTGGATCCTCGGCCACGCATGTACCATGGCGTCTAGCTCAAGAGGGGCTTGACATTCTCTTGACAGCAGTGTGGTTAGACTTAACTCGTGCAGGAGATGGCATGGAAGTAGTGATGTAGGTCTTGCAACCATTCATCCGGCTTGCTCAGAAAACATAGTTTCTGTTTATTAGCTGGCCAATCGATATCCAGCTTGGCAACAGCAAGAGTCATTACCTCCAGTAGCTTCTCAAACTGAACTGGCTGTGGGGGTGTGTCCTCCATGGGATCACTAGCGTCCTCCCCCTCCTTGGGAGGAGTAGGGTGGAGCACAGCGCTCTCCTCACAGGGGTAAGAAACCGCCAAAATGCATGCTTTCGAACCTTGAGAGAAAACGCTGGATCTGGCAAGTGAGGCAGAAGAAAGGGACAGGCCTGTCTCCACATTCTCTGTGCCCTCCGCAAAGATTGCTCTCCTGGACATATGGTCATGATGCAGGTAGCCAGCCTCATAATAACACTGTATACACTCATAATAAGAACAAGAAGCTGTTTTTTTTTTTTAATAAAACAAACATTCAGGGTGCACTTTCTGCTGTCTTTGTCATCTTTTTTTCACAGACATAAATAAAACAACCTGAAACATAAAAACATTTACAAGTATATTTTGTCTTAATGCTCCATGTTGAGTATGGTTCACTAATAATAAACATACATTTGCATAAAGCATCAATATTTGCCCATGCCCATGTTGATTAGAGTATTAAAAACTTGAAAAGTATTCATTTAAATACATTTAGAACAGATAAAAATGTAAGTTGCGATTAATCGTGAGTTAACTCAAGACTTAATTAATATTAATAAACTTAATTAATAATTAATATACTAACATAATGTGATGTACAGTTACCAGCGTGACACTAAAACAGGTACTAGTAATGGATTTTTACTTCATGTCAGAGCCAGTACTGATTCACTTTAACTTGAGTAAAAAAGTATAGTTAGTAGTTCAACTTTTACCAAAGTTTTTTTAAAACATGACTATCTGTTTTTCTACTAAGTGAAGGATGTGTATACTTTTGCCACCTCTGGCCTTGACTGGGCAGGCCATTCCAACATAGATAACACTCCAGTGTCTGTTTGCTCTCTAAATAATGCTTACAAAGATTGAATGTATACTTTAGATCATTGTCTTATTGTATGAAGTTGGTTCCAATTAGCCACAGTCCAGATGGAATTGCATGGTGTTGAATATGGAATAGGAGCCATGTCTGGTTCAGTATTCCTTTCACCTGGAATAAGTCTCCAACCTACCCTGCTCCAAAACACCACCTGATATGGAAATGTATATCTACTTGACTACAGCAATATTTTTTTTTTAAAAAAGCAAGGCTTACACCTTTAAGAGAGACCTATTTTGTAAATGTGCAGTAACACAATGTGTATAAGTGAGTTCATGGCCCAAAACCAGGTACAAAAATGTCACTGTAGCACATAATAAAGTAAAAAACTTATTATATAAACTAATAAGTTTTACTATTTTGTATTTTTAAGAATATATTTGTATTTGTGTAATAGCTGTTTAAACAAAACTGCATTTTTTTAATCCCACAGTGTTCACGTATGTCTCTTATTGTCCGTAATGCTCTCTAAATGTTAAAGACACTCTCCACAGATCTGTTATATGCTACTGTGTGGACACAGCATTAGCCTGGCTTACAGATCAACTTTCTACAGACATATAGGCTGACTTCTTAGACACATCTTTATAAATCATTGATGAATATGCAGTCTATATATAGACATTTCTGCCTTTAGGCTCTGCGCTGACTGACCTCCAACATGTCTGCCTGTAGAAGTACAGTAATAGCAATGCAAATCTGTCTGGTGTTCAGTGGTTATATTCACAACTAATCTTTTCTCAGATGTCAGACTTATGTTGCAGCTTAACTTCTGGCTGGGTAATGTCTACCCATCTTCATGTAAGCGTTTGTCTGACTCAAAAGTGAAATGAGTTTTTTTTTTTTATTTTGATCTCAAGAAAAAAAAAAATTTTAAATCTTAAAAGCAGACTTTAACTTCTTATACAAGTTGAAATGTACAGTTATGCAGCTAGATTTGTTATTTTTAAAACATCTATAAAGCCATTGTTTCTAGATCACATTTATACAGTGTAAATGTTAGAATGATTGCTTAAAGAACCTGACATGTATTTAGTTGTTCATAAGCAGAACAATAAACTGCAGTTACAGAATCACTATAATCTATATAATCAGTAAAAATTGATAATTGGTGGCTAAACACACTCAATTTCATTTTAGTAATTAAAGCTTAAGAAAAATATAAATTCATCAGTGGCTCATTACCAGCCTGGTAGATTTAATTAGTAACCTTTAATGCTATGTCTGCGAACAGAAGAACATAAGTAGTATGTGGATTTCAATCAGCTTGAGCTCTTACATGTATGTCAGATCTTTATCATTTAAGTCAAACAGGAATGTTAAAATGATTTAACTGACAAGTTAAATCCTGGGGACCCATTACCTTAGAAACTAGATATATCAGCAAAAAAAAAAAAAAAGCTATGGACCATGTTGAAACTCATTTATGTTTTATAAAATGCTTTTCTATGAAGGTGTTGCTTTATTATCATGGGGCTGCATTCTTATGTCTGTTTTATTTATGCTTGTGATAGTTCCAAGGACAGTGGTGATTTTTGTAGGTCAACAAAGTACCATAACATTTTTGATGATCTTGTCCCAGGAATATATATTTTCACAGCATCCAGAAATTAGTTTACCCTCAGTATTAACTGCTCACAATTATGTTAGAAGCTGCACATGTATAGGAGCTGCATTTGTGTTCATTTATTTTAGTCTAAATAAAGCAATATGTTACAAGTTATACAATTGTATCTATATTTAGAACAATTTCTCTATAGAAATGGATAGAATTGAAGATTATAATTAAGTGTAACTATTGCTACAGTGTCAAAATCTTATGCAATTCAAACATGGAATTATCCAAAGAAAACATGCACTTAAGTGGAAATAGAAAACATTTATCAATTTTAAATGTACTCAAGTATAACTGAAATATGTTCATGCAAAAACTTTTATTCATTTATGAACATGGTTTTTGTTTTAAAAGAATTAAAATGTTTTGCATGAAAACAATCTCTTTGTAATATTTACCATTAGTTAGCATTCAACTTGATGTCTTGGCAATTACTGTATAGTAGTTACTAGAATTATTATACATATATTTTTTAGCATTGTGTAAGAAAACAGGCTATGTTTGAAAAAATATAAGCACTTGCCATAAAAAATAGCTAAACTTACTTCAGCATGCTTTTTTTTATTGAATTTAGTTCATGCCTTCTAAGAAGAAAAAAGAGAAACCTAATTTTGTATGACTGTGGTGATTGCAGCTTTTGGCAAAAAAGAAATTTCAGCTAGTGCCAGGTGCACTCATCCTCACGCTCAAAACATTTAAGTTCTGCTTCTATTTTAATTCTATTTCTATTATTCTTAGTGGCTGCACTTAAAAGAGAAAACACCACCTTTCACCTAATCACTGCAATTTAACAATTTATTACTGAAATTACAGCATGAGCAACTGTGTGAGAAATATGTGCTTGGGAATGGGGAATTTTTTCTAAAGAAAGACTACCAGGTATAATTTCTTTGCACGTGTAATTTATTTACATAAACTGTTTGTCACAAATGTAAAATTGAATTATTCATTTATTTTTTCATTTAGCTTGGACATTCACTCTACTAAATGTTCTCCGATCCCATGCTGACTCATCAGTAGCATAACTGTATTCACATTCTCTGTTCAATTGAGGCTTTATTATATAGTGCTGACACATGAAAAAGTTCCCTGCTTTTCTAATGAAGATGGGTTATCTATACTCTAGTCTCCTGGCAATGCCACTTGGCCCAAAAGACTTTTCTTTTGATTTCTGTCAATGACTAGACAGTATTGAAAGACACTCCTATTGTAACAAGACATCCATTCAGCCGGACTCCTCCTTTCCTGTCTAAAGCTGCTACAGTGGAAACCATTACTCAAAAGAAAAAAGAAATTCAAAATTGCAGTCTACTGTCAATAAAGTCACAGTTACATGACAGAATAAAAAATATCTAGTTAATAATCCATCAAGCGAGTCTGAGGAGCAACAAAACAAGGAATAATGCTTTTCCTATGGGTTATTTTTCCACATTAAGCACAGCATTAGAAAGGTTCTTAAAGCCAAAGCAAAATGTAATGTCAATGCTCTACTCTCATACACTCAAGGTTAATGTATAGTTAATATTCCTGACTCATACCTTTCTGTAAATACACTGAAATACTCAATAGTATCCATTTAGAAATACTACACTTTGGTCCAATGATTCAATTATATGTCTATTTTATATTAGTCTATTTTTACCAGCAGAGACAGTGTGCTTTAGTGTCACTGTTGTGACCTACAGTTTATTTATTTACTTTGTGAAGGTCTTTCAATATCTCTAAATCATGATTTCTGCCAAGAAGTCTTGTGACCTTTTGTCTCAGCCACACAGATTTTTGTCCTTTGTAACCACTTTTTCAATCAATTAATTGACAGGTGATTCGTCTCTGCTTGCAACTCCACTGAGCCAGACTGATTTCTAAGAGGTTGTCAAAGCATCTGCCACTGTTGCAGGTTATGTCCACAAAAGATAAAATCTGAAAAAGAGAATTCTGCAACTCATCTTCTAAATGTGATATGTGCATCACAATAACGAGAAATAAACGAAATGTGACCCAGCATCAAATTAATGTACAATACATGTACATATTACATAGTATATCTTTTTTTTTACTCCTCATTACATCTGCACTATTTCTATCTATATGTATCTTTATATCTTTATATCCTTACTGTACATTCTGCCCACTATTTCACATTCATGTATATATATATATATATATATATATATATATATATATATATATATATATATATATATATATGTGTGTGTGTGTGTGTGTGTGTGTGTGTGTGTGTGTGTGTGTGTGTGTAAATAAAACCTTCCACTTCTGCAAATTTCCTCTTCAATGCCATAGCCTTAGAACATCTATCTGTACTTCTTAACGATGTCCACACATCTCTGCACTGCTAGAGTCTTTATATTTATTTACTGTACATATGCTTACATATATATTACATGCTATAAATATGCTACATATTTATCTGCACTATTTGCATGATTGCTACTCTTTGCATTTCTAGTAGATGCCAAACTATCTATCTATCTATCTATCTATCTATCTATCTATCTATCTATCTATCTATCTATCTATCTATCTATCTATCTATCTATCTATTAACAAAAAATAAATAAAAAGATATTCTGTGTCATTCAATAACAATTAATATTGAATAAGTGATTAATTAACATATGATGAATGAGTTATATATATATATATATATATATATATATATATATAGGTGGTTACCTTCATTTTCCATGCAAAACACAAGGTTCAGCCTGATTTTAAAAAAAAAAACTGTTTTTCTCTGTTTTTTTTTCCATAACCTAGCAATAATCATTTTGACTTGAATTATGCAATATGTTGTATCTGTCAAGCCTCAAAGTAACATTGCAGCCTCACAGCTCCTGGGTCACCAGGTCCATCCTAAGCTCAGGTTACTGTATGTTTTTCCTGTGTCTGTGTGTCTCTGGTTCTCTTCCACCTCAAAATCATGTGAGCATGGTGAATGTGAATTTCTACTATAAACCTCATAAAGATGAAGTGGCTACCGAAGTATGAATTAATTAATGGAATTGAACTTAAAGAAACTGTGTGAGAGAGTAGGAGAAAAAGGCAGGGTAAGGGAAAGCATGGCATGGCATAGCAAGGCAAGGCAAGGCAAGGCAAGGCAAGGCAAGGCAAGGAAAGGCAAGGCAAGGCAAGGCAAGGCAAGGCAAGGAAAGGAAAGGAAAGGAAAGGAAAGGAAAGGAAAGGAAAGGAAAGGAAAGGAAAGGAAAGGAAAGGAAAGGAAACCAGATGAGATATTACTACTTTACTGACTTTGATGTTTCCTATCTCTTGTCTACGGTGGCTGAGAATTGCAAAACACATTAACAAATCAGAAATCACTTTCTTATATTTCAAGGTGCACTAATCAATATAAAAAATAGTTTAAAGTAAACTGAGAACTTTACACATGTACAAGAAACAAAGTTATAAGATTTCAAACTTTCTGTATATTTTGAATGACAGGTGTCTCGTCCAATGATCGGTAAGTGTTCCATTCACAAACTATACCTACCCTTTTCCGGTTTGTCTGAATTTTTGTTGTGTTTTCGGATTTGTTAATGTGTTTTTGGATTTGTTAATTTATTTTTGCATTCGTTATTTTGTTTTCAGTTTGTTATTTTGTTTTCTGATTTGTTAATGTGTTTTGCACTTCTTGGCCACCGTACTTGTCTGTTTCTTTGTTTGTTTTTAATATTATTAAAACTGCTCCCTCTCTTCCGCACCAGGAAAAACTGGTCAAATCTTTTAATGCCACTGTATGTTCATATGTACAGTGACTCAAAGCAACAAAGCTACTGGAGAGCATTAATTTTTTAACATTACCTGGCTTCTTTCGGAGGGACATGAGATAAAGCAACTGTTGGCAAAGAGATAGTTTCATGTTCAGCAAAGTAAAAAAAAATGTATGCATTATGCAAACATAGAGAGACTTGTTGCAGTGAATACCAATAGGAGTAAAGCCAGTAGAGATCACATGATCTGTTTCCTGAAAACACACTGATACAAGAGGCAACTTTATAGTACAGTGACCAGCAACTTGCAGTGGTAAACTCATTACATGTGTGAATGTAACTTCACTCTTCTGGAGAAGTTTTTAGGATATTACCATCATAAAATAAAAGCCTATCCACATAAATATATACCAAGTATAACTGGTTCCTAATTTTTTTAACATCATGTATTCTTTTAACTGCATTACACTGTAGAACGACCCCTATATGATAATATACCCAATCAGGTCAACTGAAGTCTGCAATTTGTAATTTAATTTGGCCTTGAGATGAGAAACTAGCTAGTACAGCTCTGGCTAATACATTGTTCAACATTTCATTATTTCTGTCAGAATGAATCTTATATCTACCTATTTAGGTGTTCGGGTTTCAACAATATCTCCTGAACACCATAATTACCTGAAAGTACAAAATAGAGGTTTCAGTTAAGATCAAGTCTAATTGATGGATAGGTACACTTACTTTCATGTCAAAGCCCTTAACTTTTTACACCTCATCTTGTTTAAGAGACGGAACAATTACTGAATAAATAAATACTAAACTATTGACCCTGGTGACCTTTGTTTACAGAGCCTCGGTATTCTTGGCCATCATGCCCATCTTTATCTCATGCAAAGTTCATGAGCAGGGGGTCTGAATTAGCTGAATGATCTGCGTTGTACTCTGCATAAATATAATAACCTAAACCCTTCTCTGGCAAATAATTACATGGTTTACAAACTACTTGAAAATGCAAATACAAAGGCCATGGACCCTTTTTAAGCTATTCATAGAATAAATAATGCTGAAAGGTGAAGAATTGAATACCACTCAGCAAAGCAGTCACTGAGCCAAATTAAAACAAGTGTGAGAAAAAAAAAGGCAAACAGCACCATAAAGTGTTAAGTTATTAAAATTTTGAGGTGTAATTTAGCTGAGCATTTGCCAGAGGTTCTTTAGACTGGGTTTAACAAAGCAAAGAAATAAATGAGCAGTTCGTTTTTTAATGTGAATAGGCTATTATGTACTTTTATGCTCATGCCATGAACACCTTAAAGGATATTGTAGGAAGACAGGAATTACATTTCTTCTTCCTTCTGGCTTTTTATCATACAATTCCATTTCTTACCACAAAATTCACTCCTTTTATTTCACATGGAGCTTTAGTGGAATTTTTCTGGTAGTTTGTCTAGCTCATGGGCCATTATTGTAAACTGCTGACTTTTTCTGGTGCAGCATTCAAGCCCAGTGAGTATCGTTGCCACCTCAAATCTACAGGGTTCTCTTTGTATAGTTTTGCATGTTCATTTTGTGTCTTTGTGTGTGTGTTTTTTTTTATAGATTTTCTGTTTCCTCCAGATCACAAAAACATATTAGTAATTTACTGCCTCAAGAAGTAAATAAAGGTGTGCATGATGCCCTGCAATGGACCATGTATAATTTAGTTGTATAAGACTTTTCCGAACTTTTCTATCTCTGCTGGGAAAATCAATTAGCCCCTTAAATTTAAGCTAACCAGTAATAATGTGGGAAACCACAGAGCCACTGGAAATATTGACTATATAGTAACACTGTGTATATAACAATATATATTAACAACTGTGACTGTTACATTTGCTTTTATGTGGACAGACACTGGGAGCACTGTTTTTAGTTACCATGGGCTTGGAGATTTCTCTCTTGTAGTAACAGCTGGATAATTCTCCAGCCATCACTAATACCCATAATGGAAAGATTTACAGTTTAAAAGTGGAAGTTTCTTTGTCAATAAACCAACTATATGGAAATAAATTTACAAAATGCATGATTTGCATTTGGTGTATTGCTGTATTTTTGTCCAAACTGGTGCAATAAGAAATAATTTCAAATATCAATGTGAAATTTTTGCTAGTGGACGATGTAGAGAAGTGGTGATGGGGTATATTGAAATATATTTCAGTATTTAAATAAACACTCCAGTAAATTAAAGTATATTTGCAATGCATAAAGTATGTGACTTACAATGATCATATTGCCTAGGCATGTAAATAAGTAACAAATAACAGTGGAAAAACACTGTATGACATTTTTTAGGAAGGATGTTTGCATGCTTTATGCACCTTTATGTTTTACTGGAACTGCACTTCAGCATTGATCTTATTCAACTAAATAATATTTCCTCAGTTAGTATTTTGATCCCCTTGGTGAAAAATGTTATTTAACACAACAGTCCGACATAACAGTTTAATTGGGTTGAAATCTGGTGAATGTGAAGGTCATGACACATGTTTTACATCATTTTCATCCTCATCAAAACATTCAGTGACCCTTTGTGACTTTATGGATAGGGGTGGGATCATCATGGAAAAGAACATGCCCATTGATTGAAATAAAGATTGAAATGCTTTATTATTGGAGAAAACATAAAGACTTGACATGAAGATACAAACATGTGTGCATTTGGTTTGCATGAATCTATTTGAAATGACTTTAAGCCACAGCTAACAGGGCCGTGTGTATTGTCAACATTAGATAAAAATGAAAGTGAAAAAATTATTTCTAGAGTACAATAAGATCACGTGTTCTTTCCAGCAGCTTGTGTTTTGATCACACCTCTGATTTGGCCTCCTCTATCCACAAAGACCCTTACCTAGTTAAGGAGCTCAGGCTTATTAGATTTTGTGCTGCTGAAGTATCTAAGGGAGCCAGAAGAGGAGCACAGCATATGGACATAGACTTGTGTGCTGCCTAATTACGGGCATTATCTCATTTGCTTTTGTAAGACACTGTTGTGCCATCTTCCATTTATTTAATTACGCTTTTCACATATTGGCAGGGACCATTTGGACTGAAAAATCCAAATCCACATTGGGGGGATGGGGTGGGAATGTACTGTCTGGAAAGGGGGGAAAATGGCTTTTTCAGTAATGTGGAGCAATTTGTCAAGCAATTAGCTGCACTAATTAAATTTATGTAGCTTTAATCAAACGAATATGCTAAAACATTCTTGGTGCCGCCAGTCCACTGTCTGCTCACATTTAACTTGATGGTTTAAAAGAGGCTCCTACTTTGCCTCCCCACTTCACTTAATCACCTCATTTGCATTTTATATTGGTAAATCAAATTAAGCACCCATAGCTTTTAACTTGATTGACTATGGCCAGGGCTGCTCGTGTGGGACTTTTTCACTGAAAATTAGACCAATTTTAATGTGCACCGAGCACTGCTTCCCGCATTCAGCAAATCACATTCACTCAGCTAATTAAAATGATTTTCCCTGGTGTGTGTGTGTGTGTGTGTGTGTGTGTGTGTGTGTGTGTGTGTGTGTGTGTGTGTGTGTGTGTGTACGTGTGCGTGCAAGCATGTGAGTGTATGCTGGCTTGATAGCTTTGCCCACCTGGTGTTTTCTGTGTCCTTTTCATGATTTCATGACAGAGGTTCTGCTTTTCATCCCTGCTGGCCTATGTAGATTCTCATCTGCATTTCCCATCTTTCATTGTCATCTTTTGTAGCAAAGTAATTATGTGAGGGTTCTGATCAATATTGAATATGACATTTTTAATATGAAAGTTTTTCACTATACCCTTTATTTTTATTTTACCACAATCATTTCTTTTGCACTTTGAAACACTTATTCCTGTAGATATCAAATTTATTATTTACTATCTATCTATCTATCTATCTATCTATCTATCTATCTATCTATCTATCTATCTATATATATATATATATATATATATATATATATATATATATATACTAGAAGCTTTATATTCGTTTAATGGCAACTGTTACATGGTTTAGTAATACTGAATAGCACCGGCAGAATGCTAAACAATGAAGATGGTTATGAAAAAAATAAAAAAGAATCAACAGAAAGAGAGAGAGAGAGAGAGAGAGAGAGAGAGAGAGAGAGAGATAGAGAGAGAGAAAGAGAGAAAGAGAGAAAGAGAGAGAGAAAATGTTGGGGAAAATAATGTGGTCTTGTGAGAATAATCCTCGGTGGGTGAAATGGGCGCTGAGGCCTGGCGCGTCTGCCCGTGTGCTCTCTGGGATGTGACAGTCAGCTTAATTGCAGCTTTTAGGATCATTACTGCTAGAATGTGAATGTCAAAATGGACAAGGCTCTCAGCCCCCTTGACAAACAAGAACCTACCACTCGCAGCCTGAGCAACCAAGGATATGGAGAAAGCGAGAGAGAGAGAGAGAGAGAGAGAGAGAGAGAGAGAGAGAGAGAGATCTTTTTTTCTAATTCTGTCTTAGGGGATAGACCCTTGGCATTGTGTGTTTGCATGGGATTGGGTATGAGAAAAAAAATAGCTGGCTAAATGATGTTTATTTCTTAGCATGTGGTGATTTTGTTCAGCATGTGTATTGATGCATTAATTCTCCTTCTCTCTCTCTCTCTCTCTCTCTCTCTCTCTCTCTCTCTCTCTCTCTCATTTAGTTTGAGATTAACACCTCTAAAGATTGATTTAATAAAAAGTCCACTATCATCTTAGTCAGACCTAATCAGTAACAGGTCTTTGTTCAGATGAATGGAAATGCTTAGTAAAGGTGGCAGGCTCAGATATTTTTCCTCTGTGTCATTGCCTGTGATGCTTGATTTGCTATAGATTACCATTTAACAGATTGCAGTCAGTAGTAATCATATCAAATTTAATGCTATAAAAAAACCCAACAGAAAACCAAAACTAGGCAGGAATGATTGTGCATCCGTTTGTCAACATATGGCCAATTAAAATGTGCAGTTTTGTTTGTTAGTTTTTTTTTATAATGTGCAAAAAACAGAAAGCATGACAAGTCTAACTGCCACTTTGCTCAACTGCACTTTTCACTGAGCTGACTGCCCTCTGCCTATCACGCAAACCTGAATCGAGGAGGGATCAATTTCCCAGTACAATATGCAGAATCACTGAAGTGCTTATTCAATGGCTTTCAATCAAGCTTGTTTTTGTTTTTGCACATCTGCACAGCTGTTTTGACGGCAGCCCTGACCAAAAAACTGGTGGATCGCGTATAACAAAGGTCGGCACTCTCAGAATTTCTATGAGCTGAAGAGAGACAGGGCTAAGTGTGTTTTTATTTTTTTGTTGGGCATGAGAGTTGCTATGATAGTCACACATGAATATCAGCAGCTGAATGTGTGGGTGGTACATTGCATTCTGGTGTGTGTGTGTGTGTGTGTGTGTGTGTGTGTGTGTGTGTGTGTGTGTGTGTTTGAAGGCTTTCTCTTTTTTATACCACTATCATGTCTATAACAATTTCTCCAGGAGTTTTGTTATAATTATGTGGCCCATTATTTATAAGCAAATGTGCTCTCATTTCCATAAGTTACAAGATGAGCTGATTTTCTACAAAAGGCTGAGCCTCTTTAATGCTAAAATTATCCATCTGCATTTGCTAACCCTTAATTATTTTTACAGTATATACTTATTTTATACTTTTCACGAATACGTGCCAATCAAATAAGCACACGTACATGTGTAAACACTTACTGACCATTTTTTTAGAAACACCTGTTCAATCATCAGCCAATCATGTGACAGTGGTGCATAAATATAAGCTCATGCAGATGAAAAATATCATGTGTGTTTTTCCTGTCAGAGATGACAAAAGTGCACACATTCTTCACTTAAGTGGAAATAAAGATAGTTATGTTTTAAAAGACTCTGGAAAAAGTTAAAGTACTGACAACACTTTTGCACTTAAGTTAAAGTATAGTTTGGACTTGGGTAAAACATTGCCATTACTACAACAGTAACTGAACCCCACATCATATGATATTACTACAAAATAATTTCAAATGTTACCTAATAAATGTATTCAGGCTGAACAACCACCATAGCGAACACAAGCAGAGAAAAGATGATGATGATCAGGCAGTGGTGGTGCATGCATTTGGTACCTGGGCCTTCAGTGGGAACTTACCAGACTTAATCCACCTCTTAATACCACAACTATCACGTCACGATCATAGAAACCGTCAATACAGTACAAAGCGTGGCATTACAGAGAAAGAGGCATTTTACATATGGAGGGTGAATACCATTTTAAACCCAGTTAAGACAACTCCAACCCTCTACATTACAACGCAACTGTGCCACATACATCATCTGGAGCAGTTCAGAATCGTTATTTGTCGAATAACATGACAAAACTATAAAATAAAATAAAAATCCAACCTACTCACCAGAGATATAGACTAATAATTTGCACTGCTCCTCAGAGTAAGCTGTAAGCTAGTGGTACCGCTTATATTCATTGGTCTGGAAGTAGCGAACAAACCCTTTCCCGGCCTGAGACACACTATTTAGCTTTGGGGTTGGCCGACCTCTCCTCACAATGTCTAGCTTTTCTGGAAAATGGATTTTTAAGTATGTCCAAGACCAAATCAATTTCTCTTCATCCTTAGGCATAAAAAAGTCTATCTTAGATGTATTAATGTGTGCAGAGCTACACACGTGTTTTGCGAGTCGAACTTGGTTGTAACAGTTTCCCACTGACCAACCAATCAGAAAATGGAAAAATGCTTAAGCTATTCCGGGGCAGCTAGCTGGCAGCAGTACTGACTATGAAGGCCCCGGGCAGATTAGATTGACATGGCAGCACATAGAGGCTGAAATCTGATTGGACAAAAACCCTACCATTCACATACACGTACTGGAAACAGTGCAGCCAAGAGAAACGCTACGAAATAAAGAGAATAAACTGTTGGGAATAAATTAATACAATTTATTTAGGTTGTAAATGTTGGTCAGTGCTTCTGATAGTATTTAGGCCAGCAGAGAAGGCTTTTCTGGCACTGACTGCCCACCACTGTGATCAGATGATCAGAAATGTCTCTGTTCTCAGTCATGTTTACATCACTGACTCATCTACATTAGCCAAACTTTTTGTTGCCTTCTGCCTTGCTCATTGTTAGTTTCATAAAACTAGCCTACGTTTCTGGTGGCTGATAGCCAGGAAATAAATCAGTGGTAGGTTGCAATGACAGAAAATGAAAAGAAAACATATTGATCATGTCATCAAATAGATTAAAATGAAAGTAACAAGCCTGTTTTGAAAATGTAAGAAGTAGAAAGTACAGATATTAAAAAATGGAAGTACTGATACCATAAAGATCTACTTATGTACAGTAACTAAGTATTTATTGCAGTTTATTACTTCCTATCTCTGTCAGCTGTTCTGTTTCTTAAAATTCCTGTTCCTGGCCTACAAGATTGGGACCCGAGAGCAACACTATTTGAAATCGGAAATTTAAAATCAGAATCTGAAATGTTATTTGAGAAACGTTTTTTTTTTTTGTACTTTGTACAAAAAATGCTTTTCTGCTTGCTATGGTTCTCAAAAAAAAGCACAGCATGTGAATCTTGATGCAAATTGGCTACAATACCAAAAAAAGAATATTAGGTTCCACATATATCATCTAAGAACAGGAATCTGAGACAAAAGTCTCAGGTTCACTAAACACAGAAGGACAATGGTATTTGCATAATTTTATGCATTGTGCTGCTGTCACATTATTGGCTGATTGGATCGTTGTACAGGTGTCGGTAATAGTCAGAAATGTCCACTAGACCCAACTTAATATATCAAGCCCTGATTATTTTGCCAGCCATTTACCTTCTCTCTCTCTCTCTCTCTCTCTCTCTCTCTCTCTCTCTCTCTCGCTCTCTCTCTCTAAATTAGCTTTAATGAATGCTCGATTAATCTTTTTAGTAGTAGGAGTACCTCAGGGATTTCAGAGTTAAAAGACATGTCTTACTTCAAGGTCTATATGGTCTATGTAGCATTACTTGCAGTGTTAAACTGCCCTCCATGCAAGCAAATAAATAACACTGCATAATTCGCAGCACGGCTGAGGAGATGCACAGGTGAATCATTTGCACTGAAGATGCCAGCTCGGTGCAGCCATTAATCTCTTTCATGTTTGCTCGTGAAAGTGCCAGCCTGATTGAGTCAAGGCATGGAAACATATTGGTGGATGGGTTAAATACAAAGGACACTAGCAATGTGCATGGGTTCCAGAGGAAAACTGTGAATATGTGACCTCATGTAAAATTTAGAGGCCAATAATCACACGTCATAAAGAAAATATTTGGCCCCCATAAATATTCGGGTTTAATTAGATAGCATCCTCTTTCATGACATTAACATAAGTCAAGATTATACTCTTGGGCTCTTTGAAGGGTTCCCCGGATGAGTTTCTTAGCTTTTCTGATAGATAAACATTCTGTTGTATGGTACAACTAAAGGACCACAGGAGTGAACCAGTGAATCCTTTATTTTAACACAATATTTTGTGGATAATATCATATGGCGCTCTTAATCAATTGATCATCAAATTAAGCTAGCTGTTTTCTCAAGTTTGTATCGCACATGCCAAAACACTGGTACCTCAAATAGTCAATATTTTAATTTGATAAATTACAAAAGATATCATTTTCTTTCAAATATTGAATGTTGCTGTCATTTCCAAACAAATTTACACCACCAAATTTTGCCTTTAATAAACCATGAGGTGAAAAAATACAGATAGAGCAAAAACGTCTGGTGCATACACTATAAAATATACAGTATTTGGAGTGTAACAATGTCAGTAACTCTATTATCAATCACATTTGTTTAGTGCTCCAATTATTTATATCAGTTTTTATTTAAATATTTAATCTTGAAGATGTTGTTTTAAAACTATATTGCAAAGACTGGAGGGAGAAAGGCGGTAAATTGGTTTAAAAGAAGGCAAATTAGAAATGTGTTCACACTACCTGTTCATGTTTTGCTTGTGTAAAGATTAAGAAAAATTAAAAGAATACACTTTTCCTCTTTGAATTCTGGGTTAGTTTTAGTTTAGTGGTCATTTTACAAATATTTGCCAACCATGTCTATTAGCTCCATACTCAGGGCCTACAACCTACACATGAAAATGTTTTAGCATGTGTATATATACAGTATGTATACAATATATGTGAGGGGAAAATACACAGGTGTGCATTACACAATTTTAATGCACAACATGCAGGCAAAAAAAACACCTGACATTAGGTGTCCAGAGTAAAACCCAAGTACTATTTTCTGTATTATTGACATTATTACATAATTTTTCCTCAAACACCAATGGTCTCAGTCTAATTATTTAGGTATGTTCCCAATTTTCCTACAGATCTCAACATTACTGCAAATACGAGACTAATAGCTATAATAGGGATGGAGGTAAAGGGTGTTGTGGAAAAAAAAAAGAAGCAGTGGGCCTGATTGCCCTGGATGCAATTGCCAGAGTAATGTTGGTGAAATCTCTCACTATAGCCGCCTGAACAACCTTACAGAAATGCTTCCTTGAAGATGAATTATGATGCAGTACAAGGTCAAAACCTGAAGTAATATATCACATTTGAACTCTTCTTCCTTTGAATTCCTTTCACTTTTATTCTCGTGAAAACGATCAAAATGTGTCAAATGTCAACAGATTTCATGAACATTTCTGATGAAGGGCTATTTTGATTCCCCATATATATAACGATAAAATGGTTCTTCAGGGTTTTTTTAGGGTTCTTTAAATAATTACATGTTCTACATAGAACCACATGTTTTCCCCAGGACAACCCAAAGATATAAATTAATGATTTAATGATTTAAATTAGTAGTGTCTATGCGCTTTAACTGTGATATTAAGTTTAACTGGTGTAAAGGTACAGTCTGTATCTCAAGAAGTTGATATAAAAAAAGACAGCTAAACCTTTAAGACAAATGCATTCCAAAAGCATAAATGCAGAATTTGTGTCTATTATGGTTAAAATGTTTGCCTACAATGTCTAAAATGGACCTTTTATATACACTCATTGCTGCCAAGATGTAAAATAATTGTTCAATTGTGAAATTCCCTGAAAATTCAATATATTTTAAAAAATAATACATAAGTGATCTCAAGAGAAATTAAACAGAAAGCATCTATGCATCTCTGAATGACTGTGCTTGGGCATAGTGTACTGTAATTCAGAGCAAGTGTGTTCTGAAAATCACTATTTCTACATTAGATTTCCCATTAATATGGTATTGGAAAGAAACTTCTGCTCTTTTGTTTTTAAAAGCTAACAGAAAAACATTGCTCGTTTATTACTGATATCTACGATTGTTAAAAATGTTCTCCTCTTAATCACCAGTATAACTGCACAAGAGTACATCTGTTGCTTCACATCAACCCAGCAGACAAACTTTATCTCCTCATACAAATAAAAATAAAGAGATAAATAATAATAATATTACCTAACTCACCAACAAATGATGCAAATTTTATTACAAACATGTTTCATGCATTTAAGGAGAAGTTTTCTCCATTTAAACAACCTGAATGAGCATAATATTACTTGAGCCAATGTTTCCATTATACTATCACTATAATGTTTGTAAAATTAGAGCATCGTGCTCTTTCACTGTAAACAATACATATGTAAGACTGACAAATGACTGTGAACTCAATGCCAGTGGGCGAATTCGTCTCAGAACGAACAACGTCACTCTTGAATCATATTCTGATTATTGGTGAGCTGGTGAAACAGGATAGCAATTGACGAGCCTGATAGTGAAGAAGCCATTGGACAGGGAGCTCTGAGATAAGGCTGATTGTGTGTTTTCAGTTGTCCTCACCTGTAAAGCCTAGGGGCCCCTCTCTCTCTCCTTTTGAGAATGAACTTGTCCCTCCTTCTCTTTCTCCCCCCCTGCTCTTTATAAGCATCATTATCGTCCCCAAATTGGCTGTGAGGAATAAAAGGCAACACTATTGAATCCCAAAGCATTAGTGCATGGCTGTCCCAGTCCACTGGTTCCACGAACAAATGATTAAGGTGTACGCTTGTTTAATTTTTTATAAGTGCTATCTCTGCTGGCTATCAGCCAGGAAGGTTGCAACTGAATTGGGCTTTTCCACTGCTTTTAAAACAGAACGTTATATGTATATGGTTAAAGCCTTTAATTAAGCATGTGACTTTTATTCCTTTTTTGCCTAAAAGACTGTCCCCTTACAGTTCTGAAGAAGCAGAGCGTTTTCTCTCTTTGTGCACAGTGATAAAGGCTACTGGAGCAACGTGACTCCTGTTATTGTCGGTTTTATCTGGGATCTTGCCCTGGACGTGAAGGGCTTTGCCCTGCCACCTGTTAGGGCCAGTGAGGGCTCCAGAGCTGTTTATCAAGATTTTTCAAAATTGGGTCCAGATGTCAGATTTGTAATCCACGAGTAAATTAAGTTAATTACCAGACTTAAATGTATCTTTCATGTCACTGTTTGCCATTTGAGATGAAAACTTTCTTGTAATTAGTATTAACTATAATAATTTATTTCGAATTTTCAAAATAGAAGGACAAATATCATTTGTGCCATTTTCATGTTTTGGGGTATTGTATAAAAAAATACATTTTAAATGTATTATTGCATGGATGTGTAAGTGTAAATCAATGTATATTTACACACTATGAAGTTAATAATTAGAGCAAGAATTTTTCTTGACTATTTTTTCTTGCAATTTATTTTTCTGCCATTTCTGTTAATTACTCTTGGTTTGAGCATCTATCAAAAGTTACATCTAAATATATTTCCTTTTCAAAATTGGCTTCTTTGACGCCTCTGTTTACAACATGAAGCCTACGGTATAAGGAGAATGTAGTATGTACATTGGGCTTGTTTTTGTCATGTTGGTTAAACACTATATTATATGTCAATTATCAAGAACATGTGCTTATTATCACTGACTTAGTTGAAGCATGTGGAGGATTTGTGTTGCCTTGGTTTCTTAGATGTTATCATAGAATAGCCTGCAGACTCTGTAACACATAAGATGGGTAGCAATAGTCTCATGCAAATAGTAACACCATTTCCATAACACGAAGTAGATTAAGCACAAATGCATGTCCTTAGAGTGACTACAGCTCTTTTTTTAGAGCAACAAAAATTTGAGAAAATGTGTAGGGTGTAAATGTGTGAATTGTGATCTCACGTTTAAAGTGCTTTGCATTTATTACATCACTTTCAATAATTACAAAAAAATACCCTTCTCCTTATGTGTCCTGTCAGCATTTTACTATTATGCATAAGGAGGGGAAATATAACTTCAGTAAAAGCAGGACTACCCAGATAAAGATTGCATTATTTATATATATTCTGCTTTTATATTTCTTTTATAGTAATATTATTGCACAGCAGTCACAATATGAATCATCTGTCCATATATTATTATAAATAATTACAAGGTTACAACACATCCCATCATTTGCCAATAATCTGAGTCACAGGCATAATGCGAAAATATTTCAGATATTTCAAAACTTTTGTCCTTATTTAACTTGTTTAAATACGTTTATCAGCCACAACCAGTACAAAGTAATCTCACTATGGTGATTGCAGTGAGTGGTTGGAAAAGTTAAAGTCAAAGTTCTTAAAAGAGCACTTTGTTTTAAGCCATCAACATGTCTCTCTCTTTTACACACACACACACACACACACACACACACACACACACTTCTACCCACACGATGTGCTTATCGCAGCCATGTCATGTGGCACTTGCTGTCCAAGTGCACACAGAGAACCCACACAGACTTGACACACTCTGTGATTGATTGTATACACCAGCAGAACATGGTGAAGAAGACTGAGCTGATTACTGAGAACAGAGGAATAGAACTGAAGTTTTCAGTTAATAATTTTCTAGTTGCTCAAAGCAAAATATGATATGACGATGGAAGATGTTCGCCTGATGAGTGTTCCACAGGGGCCCTTTAGTTAGTTAATTGCTCTGGCTTCACAAATGTGTTGTACTTCTTGTACTCTTTGTTCTGCATCAAGTAATTACACGGTTTTTCAGAAGCGCATGGTAGATAATGTTACTCTATAGATTTACCATTTAGCAGTGAATGTGTTAATTGTTGTTGTATCTAACACCTCTCTCATGTTGATTCACTGTGCTCTGTATTATCATTCATACAGCTTTCATTATTATACTAGTAAAGCTTATAAATCTTATTACCTGTCTGTCAAAATAGTTTTGTGGCTCAAGTTTTTAGTCGCTAAGCCTAAAATGAGGCAAAAGCTTTATTTTTAGCCCAAATAAATCTAAAATATAGGTTAAAATAGGCAAACTTAAAGCATTCTTCATTTTATGAAAGCAGAAGCTGCACAATGTACAGCATAATGATTTATAATGTAATAGTTTCCAGTGCCATTTTTAGTTCCAAACCACTAAACTGACCTTCAGCTTCAACAATAATCCTACATTCCCCAAGCATTTGTGCTGAGAAATGAAGTATGACTCAAAGCTACATATTCACAGGCAGTTCCTGTTTATCTGACATTACTAAGACAACGACTCAACCTTTGGAAACAGCTGGATTCTTTCCTGCTGTGCATAACCTGACAACTTGCAAGTAAATGTTGAGTTCCCAGACAATAACTGGAATTGTATGTAATTGGAAAGAAGGCAAAAATAAAATCGCATGCATAAATGTAATAAACGGTGTAATGTCATTCATTCGCTCATCTTCAGTAAGCACTTTATTCTGGTCTGGGTTATGGTGAATTCAATGGATTTGAGGAACCCTTGGTGCAAGATGAGAATACGATTGAGAATGAGTCCATTGCATAGTACTGTGCAAACCTTCACGTAGTCATTCACAACTAAATCCAAATTAGAGTAGCACTAAAAGTATGTTGAAGAAATGCACATGAACATCTGAAACTCAAAACAGCTAAAAATAAGAATCACAATTGAACCATCAAAGTTAGAATTATGAGTATAATGCCAACATATTGGTGTCGTTTTTTTTTCTGACAGTGTCGCACATCATATATATTACATGCATGTTTTTTTATCTACACCAACCTCTCAAGATCTCAAATATTATGTTACTAGTCAAGCCAATCCCTGGCGCCATGCACCAGCTTGATTTTTGTGAGTGTTCACTCAATGAGTGTTTTGACGGGTTCAGCCATCAAGGGATGGCTGTTATGGGAAGCTTGTATAATGACCCAGGTTCTTCTTGGGCCTTGTAAAACCAATGAAAAGTTGGAGTGTGTTCTTTTCAGCACCATGCTCAATTCCCACAAGATCAGTCTGGAATGGCTTATAGTCCAGCACAGCTCTTAGCATTCTCTCTTTTTTTTCTCACACGCGCTGACAAGTAACACTTGGAGCGTCCTCTTCATTGGCACATTCCGAAGAGGCTGAGATGCTTAACTACTGACTCCTTCTCCATGTCTGCTGACAGACAACAGAAGGGCCTACTTTACAAAAAAAAGAAAGAAACAAAGGCTGTCCTGCTCAAACACCTGATCTGATTTAGAAAAAGTTTGAGAATGCTTGGAAAGGAAAACATGTATTAGTGTGGTATTAGTTACAAAATATAGTAACTGAGTGATTTTTTATTCCAACTGCAGTTTGCTAACCACCTGTAAAATCTGTTATTATTATTAATACTATAATTATTACATTTCAAATGTATGACTTATCAGAACATCACATAGTAAAACATTCAAAAGAATTGAATTACATGATTTTTGTGCTAACCTGCCTTCATCAGATTTGGACTGATCATAGTTATCAAGCCATTGAGTCAGTAAGCATGAGACAGAGACCCAAATAGAGGTTTGAGATTAATAAATGCACTGAGAACACATAGGACAACTTGCAGTATGTCCTTGCAATCCCACCAAAACGTAATACCTTTTAAATGCCACTTAAAAAGCTTCCATTATTGTGTAAATACCAAATATACCATAATTCCCTGTAAACCATCTGCTATTAGCATGGACTGTTTAACAGTTGTGGGCTGAGCTCGTGTTGTGACTCTGTGGTCAGGCGTTGGACCTTGGGGACGGATTGCTTGCCTGGCTCACAATGTAATCGGGTCTCATCCAGGAGAGTGTGATTGTTGTACAGAGCCTCCTCCAGGTACAGTGGCGCTTTTGTTCCGGCCAGTCGACACACTGAATGCGGCCCGGGAGCCTCGACAGACCCCGGGAGCCATTCTATCAGGAGGCTTTGTGCTATCCTGCGGCCCCTCTTCTGCCTCCACCAAACACTAGAGAACAGAGCTGGCATTTTAAACAGCAGCGTATTGCAACATGCAAGTTCAGCACCACTTGATTTGTGGATACACATTTCCTAAATGGTACAATCTTATAGAATTTACCCAAAAAGCTAAAAGTATTATTTGAAAATCAGTTGAATGTCTACTTGTATATACTTAATATTAGTCATATTGGTAATTAAAACAGAAACAAATAACCTGCTTGAGCAATTATTCAGCATATGTGTGATATAAATTCTGTAGATATGCTCCAAACCACACACCAAACTGAACTACCGTTTAATGAAACATTTGAAAAGGTGTGTTCCAATCCCATTACTGTGTTTCTTGTGTTTTGTTTTTTAGTTGAAGTTAGTATGGATGCCAATCATATTAAAGAAATAAATAAAAAACACGTAAGTCTATTTCATTTTCCTCCTCGAAGATTTTTACAGGAAGTGTGTTTCTGATTGCACTCAAAGGAATAATTGTAAATTTAACAAATAAAATATAAAAACAGTCAGTTAAACAATATTTTCTGTGCAGCATTTTTAGAAAGTCTGTCACCTTATCCTCTAAAGTCT
Source organism: Silurus meridionalis (assembly GCF_014805685.1). Taxonomy (NCBI): domain Eukaryota; kingdom Metazoa; phylum Chordata; class Actinopteri; order Siluriformes; family Siluridae; genus Silurus; species Silurus meridionalis. The sequence continues at coordinate 12,175,302 of NC_060910.1, forward strand.
TCATTTGTTTATGAAAACACAGACACAATATGTCCTTTTTCTCATGTGTTTGAAGAAGCCTAACTTGAAAGATATTGCCCATAATAGCCTTATCATTCAGACATGATGTCTATAATGCAGTTGAATTAAATACTCAAATTGGGATGTAAAAAAATCAATCAAATGCTCCACATCCACCACATATAACTAACAACTTCACAAGCTTGACCTTGAGCGCATCTTCAAATGCAGTGAAAAACAAAGTCACCTCTTTCTACATTTCTAATATTCTTGCAGTCCAGATAAACACTTCCAGGCATTAAAAAGTGACCACCATCCTAAGCTTTTGTAAACGCTATCCATGCAGTCACTCAGGCTGCCATCAGATTGAGGTAAGAAATCAGAAATATGTACTACAGTAAACAGCACAAGTCTACTTCTTACTTTAAAGGTGCTCAGAATAAACAAAACACTAATAACTGCTTCACGTTTATGTTAAATTATTTGCTTGAGTCAGAGCTGCATTGCCCTCTGAAATGCACCATCCACATATAACATAACAGTTCCACAATGACAAACTCTCTGTAATAACCAAGCTGGTTTTTTTTACTTGTCACTGGGGTGATAACATGAAGCACACATTTAGTGTTTAATACATTTACTTTGCATAAATCTATTTTTAAACTTTTTAAAATAATCTAAGGCACCTTAGGGATCAATGCTCAAAATGTTAATTAAAGTACACCAGACACACTTTTCTAGCTAGGCCTGCAGTTGAGTCCTTGATTTCTGGGAACATGGTCATACGATGCGTAATAAACTCCCAACTAAATGCACACATACTGTAAAAACATTGCACTGGTTTGTTCAGCAGATCATCACCCATGCAGTTTGCCAAAAGTTGATCTTTATACTAATGATTTACATCACCAAGACTGCCTGCTCAAAATCATTTAAAGTTGTTCATATTTGAAGTTTTAGGATTGGTGAATTGAACAAGGTCAAAAGCAAGCATTTGGTAAGATTTCATTCAGGAAAAAATTACGTGAAACGAATTTACTTGAAATGCAAATGAATTAATACCTGTCTCAATTTTTTTAAGTAAAAATTATAATAAATAAATCATATGGTATAAAAATAAATCTTAAAAGGCTTTAGATAATTTAAGAAATGTTCCAGAATACGCCCGACGCGATCAATTTAATTCTTCAAACTTTTATTGTTCAAATATTCCTGAAGATCTACATATGGCGTTGCTCCATCCATCATTTTATTAAATTTTTTAGTCAAAATGACGGGACACATTAAGTCCGATATAGATCATTCGGAGTCGACAAAGTAATTTTCCTCTTTTTTACTTCAGCAATTCAAGATAGTACACAAAAGTGGCAGGTCGTTGGACAATAAATAATAAATTATTTTTGTAATATAGGAACAAACAAACAAACAAACAAAAAAAAGATCTTCGCTGTTTGACCGACATATTAACTTAAAACTATACACATCTTTGGGAAATAATAATAATAATAATAATAATAATAATAATAATAATAATAATAATAATAAAATCTCGGACGGACACATACACGTAAATGTCCCACGCAGCTTGTGGTCGAATAGAGGTATACCTTGTTGCAATGCTTTAGTAGCCTACTTGGGCTTGAAAAGATACCATATAACAAAAAAAAATAAAATAAAAAGCGGTTAGACTCGGCTGCCAGGCCGTCCTCACACTTTCAATATTCAGTGAATAAATCTCAGTTTGTGGTGTTTTTGACGAGTCAGCAGTGTGTTTGTGCCGCTCATGCTGCGCTGCACGGATTTAGAGTCCTCATGGGTCTCATCTTCCTATGAGGTTCGCTGATTTTGTCAAAAAGAAAGAAAAAAAAAAAGAGCAAAAATGTCTCGGTTTGTTTGGCAAAATATATATATGTATATATAGCCGACCAGTTCCACCAGTTCCTGCGTAGTAAAGGCCCAAACGTCGGAGGAAAGGACTTCTAGACATTTCGGACCCGGTGCAGGTCTACTTCCGCCGGATGTCCAAGACTTCCGGTAACGCTCGTCTTCTCGTGAAGAAGTGTCTCTCTCTTTTTTTTTTTTTTGCTCGCGCGCCTTTTCGTTCCCACGATTGTCATCACAGTGTATAAACGCGACCATAGGGCTTGTTTGGATAGAAAAGCCCTGCGGAATTGGAGGTCTGTCGGTGTTACTCGGGAGTGAAGCCTCGGTGAAACAGGGACTCGACGACCTTTGGAGACCCTCTGTTTTATTTTCCCCTCTTCCGATTGTGAAAAGGAAGATTAATCCGAATCGTCTAGGCCTCGATGGGACTGGCCACCATGCTGTTTGGTGTATCTGGCAGTTGCGAGGACATGGACGCCACTTCACTCCCTGTTGAATTCGAGCCTGGTCCTCCTTCAGAAAAATTTACCTAGAAGCACAGGCAAAGCAATTATTATTATTATTATTATTATTATTATTATTATTATTAATAATAAAGCTATCGCTGAAATCTGTAGCTGCTCCTGCGCTTTTACGCACGGGCATTTTCTGCGCTTTTACGCACGAGCATAACGCACGCTCACCAGTTGCTGAAAAGCGGGTTGGTCGATATCGCTCTGCAGTGCAAAATCGCTCAGGACCTTCCAGGGTGGTTGATAAGTCTGCACCTCCACCGGGTTCGCCTGTAATCCACCATCGTGTCTCTCTGGACTGGTGGCCACCATTGGAGTTCCCGTCATTCCTTGAATGTTCTGCAGAAAGCACAAAAATAACTATGGCCTTTTAAAAAAGAAGAAGAACAGGTGTACGTGTACATGGTTGCGCTTGAACCTAACGTTTGCATCTACACCAAAACACGATTTGTTTTTAGGGAGGGTTAGCTAGTGTTTGGAGCTTCCGCACTTACCGTCTTGTCGTTGGGTTGCTGCTGTTGCAGCTGCTTCATCAGCAGACTGCGCTTCTTGTCCTTGCAGCGCTTGTTCTGAAACCAGACTCGGATTACCCGCGGGCTCAGGCCCGTCATCTCCACGAGCTGCTCCTTCATGAGCGCGTCGGGCCGCGGGTTCGCGTTGTAGCACGTGCGCAAAGTGTGCAGCTGCTTCTCGTTCAGCACCGTGCGCACGCGCGTCGTCTTCTCGGGCTGCTTGTGCACGTGCGGGCGCAACGCGGGCTGCCGCGCCGAGATTGGCTCTGCTACAAAAAAAGAAAAGAAACGCGCGCGCACAAACACACACACACACACACACACACACACACCCACCAAAATGCAATTAGGTTAATAAATTTGACAGGTAGTTTCAATTTCAATTTTCTGTAAATATGACAGATGTTAGCTGTCTCATCCCTCCCTATATTACAGGACGAGGGAATTAATGTGACATTTCTCTGACAAACAATCTGCGTATTCAACAATATGACATAAATAATGAAAAATGTCCATATACCAAAATATACATTCACATAGAGTCTACATTTATGCATGTGGACCAAACTCTACTGCTGTTGGATTTTTATAAGTAATTTGTTTCCCAAAATTTATTAGTAAATTTATTAGTAATTTGATTCCTTTCCTGCTAAAATGTGAAATTTAATTTTAGTATATATATATATATATATATATATATATATATATATATATATATATATATATATATATGACCAATGCACTAGCTGATTTGTCAGAAATTTGTTTTGTTTTTTTACTGCATTTGATCCAAACCTTTGAACCGCTATGTGAAGTACATACAGATCTAAACTGTCTTAATCTAATGGCATTTTACTGCATCATTTCTGCAAGCATAAATTTAATAGTCAAATATTTTCAGTAATACATTAGACATGCACACGAAAGTGTAAAAAAAAATATTAATAAACAGAATACCAGGCAGCTTATTGTGTTTTGAGGAATGAAATAAAGCTGTGTAAAATATGCTCTGTGCTCTGTATCCATATTAAATAAATCTCCCAAAAGAGAAATATTCGAAAGCAAAAGCAACTATTTGTGGGATTATCTAATAACAAGCACGTGTTTGTATGTTTGTTTAAATTGTTTTTATTTTCCTAAATAATATCCACAGGCATGCATAGTTTTATTTTTTTTTTTTAGCGCATGGTTGGCTGAAGCAGCGGAAGAATATCACTTTCATGCATGAATAGCTGAATTCAATAGCACTCAAACTGTAGGAAAAATGAAACGTGCAATGTTGACAAACCACTGACAACAGCCTGTTAGTTTAGTAACCTTTTCATTTGTGGGCTGATGTGATAATCATCAATTCATTCCTCCGTAACAAATCTCTATTAGCCTCCAAATCATTTGTAAAAAATTATAATAACTGTTCATGTGCCTCTCAATATTAGGCTGTATGCTATTGACACTAATTATTTCAATATATAAGTAAGCTGCATTATGTAGAGAAAAAAAATCCTAAATCATAAGAAATGAAGCATGATTTCAAGCTTGGAAAATATGAAAATATGAGAAATTTCATATATTCAAATATATTTGGCACGTGCATTAAGAGGCGTCAATAAAAACAAAAAAAGCTTGTGTGATGATATG
>NC_060910.1:12184847-12199847 GCF_014805685.1 Silurus meridionalis
TAATAATTAATGATATTCATCTATGTGAAGACACTGATCATGTTAATAATTTCTCACAATAATTATCAACAATAATTTAACAAAGTAGGAAACAGCTATTTTTAAAAAAAAGACCTGCGGGCTACTCATGTGGTCCTTGCGGGCTACCTGGTGCCCGTGGGCACCACGTTGGTGACCCCTGATCTAAGATATTTCCTCTATTGTAGATACTCAAATCAGCTTTTAAAATCAAGGTTTAATGCAGGTATTTGTACTGTACTCTAAAGGTTTACTAACGTCTTAAGGTTTAATTCTGTTGACTAAATCCTAATTGACTCAAAAACAATTGCTGTACTTATGCACGTGTCTAGTGCAGACTTGGCAAAGTACATAGCAAAACAATCATTATTTGTTTTTAGGCTTTTAAAAACAAATGCGCTTAGCTTTTCTGGAGTGTTACCACCTATTCCTATTGTATGTTAATCAGTGGGGAACAATCTAAAGGAGGAGTCATGATAAATACCTGTGAGATAAGAGATACCATGCTTCCTTTCCTTATAAAGCCACACTGATGGATTCTTTTCATGCTTAACACAAACAACATGTTTTTTTTAATTCCATAACCAGTTGTATGAGCATGAAAATGAGATAACGTTCACTATTACTTGTGTCTAGACCTCTCATTAACCCCCTCATTTCCACTCATCACCCTTCACATGGTGATGCTTGGCTGCATTCGAGAAAGCCATTAAAAGGAACAGAGGTTCCACATGAAGAAGACTCACTTCTCTCTTACACACACAGCTTATGTAATGCTATTCACGAACTGAGTATTAGTTGCTCTTGAAAAAAATCTTCAAATGAGCAACATGTACAGAGTTGAATTATGACTCTGTGTTGAGAACGTAAGTCCTTGAATGCATGTTCCAACGAACAAATCATTATATTTACCGCTTGGTGAATTTAAAGCTTGAATTATTTTTCTCTTTTCTTTCTTTTTTTTTTTTTTTGCAATGCACAAATCTATTAAAACCCTTGCCATTAAGGTGCAGCATTTCAAATCTTATAAATAATGTAATGAGATGATGCTATTTTTTTATGTGCTAGTTGTGTAAAGGCAGCATAAGCTGTTACCAACCCTGCTCATGCAGTGTGCTTTCTCAGCCAATTTTAGACAGATTGAAATTTCAATGTGCTTGTGAATCCAGGCCATTGGATTTCAGGCACAAGCCACCATTAGCTGCAGTAGCCAGTTTTTACAGCTCAGCAGGAGTCCTCTTAGTTGACTGGCACAAGCAGCGTTTGAGATTTTTTTTATGTGTGGTGAGCATGTATGTGTGTGTGTGGGCTGGGGGGGTGTTTTTGTGTATTTTTGGGAACAAAAATGTGCCCACAAACATAGGCCAGTGGGAAGGGATGGACAGTATTCAGGAGACATGTATTTCAAATACGTATTTTAAGTATAAACTAGGATTTTGTCATTTGTATTTGATATGGTTAATGAAAATGGCTTCACATTTTGTATCAAAATACATTTTTGTAGTTTTGAAATACTGTAAAATACTTTCTAAGAAGTTGACATGATGACATCATAAAAATGCGACCTCTGATTGGTGCCTACTCAGTAGTTTGCCCAGACTTGGTGAGATCAGAACAGAAAATTTATCCAAATGGAAAAAGGTGGTGAAGGTAAAAAACTTGCAGGCTGCCAGCTTTCAAATAGGTGTCCACTGATTAATAAATAAATATTTAATTGCCAAATATGGTATCCTAATTGAAGTAGCTGTTTGGTAGGATCATGATTTTGAATACCATTGCATGAATGTCTGCCTGACACATAATATATTATTATATTTATGATTAACAATTAAATGATCAATTAGTTTGTTTGTAATTGAGTCAGTATTGCTGATGTAAAGTAGCCCTTCATTACCAAACACCAGATAACTAAATTAGGGTACACATTATGTCATTCGCAAACATTAATCTTTTGGTATCTTGAAAACTAACCTTCATCTGGGAGATCACAGGGATTATGTATGTGAATATTTGATCTGTGAACAGGTTGCATATGTCAGATATTTTTGCATGACCAGAGAAAAGCTGTTGCTATCAAAGATTGTTTACTTAATCAACTGAGTCAGTGTAATACTCAAGGAACAGATCAAATAGGCCAATTAATGGAGGATTTGAGAAGAAATGTCAAGCTCCTTGTAAAAGTGTGGGTTTTTGTTTTTTTAAGTACAATAATATAGTAGTTGATTTTGATGGTGTGGCTGCTGTGTTTTGTGTTTTTATTCATTTTAACACTTAAAGTAAGATATTGGGTATTGATATATTTTTATAAGTACATGTTGATGTATCTTTGCCCAACCCTGCTTGTGGGGACCTTGTAATCACATTTAGTGATCAGTGAGAACTGCCACTTTGATTTGAATTAAATAATAATTTAAACAAAATTCTCACAAGAATATAAAAACCTATCAATGTTTTTACAATGCAATATAATCTAGGATTGATCTGTAGTATAAACCTTAATACCTTTTATTAATAATTATAACAATATTTATGACTGCATTATAACAGGTTAGGATTTTTTTTGACTGCTGGTAACACTGGGGTTAGTCAATAAAAATACTCTGCAGAGATAGTAATACAAGTAAGTGTGTGTGTGTGTGTGTGTGTGTGTGTGTGTGTGTGTGTGTGTGTGTGTGTGTGTGTGTGTGTGTGTGTGTGTGTGTGTTCTCCTGCCAGATGTGCCCTTTCTGTAACAATGCCTCGTTATGATTACAGCTTGGCACGGACTAAGGAACAGCGCTAAAAACACACACTTCACATATCAAAAAGAAAATAATGTAGAATCAAATAGAGGGCTTTCAGCATCACAGTGACAGGGCTTTTGGTGACTCGTTGCTTTGTAGTGTATCTGCTGTCTATCTCTATTTATCACGTCCTTGATCAGACTAGAACAGAAAGTGTTGGACTGTGCACTCGAGCAGAAGTCCACCTTCCTAAACTTTTCACACCAGAATATTGTGCACTCACTTTTACAGAATGTGTGAAAATTAGTGCACTCACATTGTGATGCTTATTTGCACAATCTCACAATCTAGTTGAAAAAAAAAAAACACGAGCACCAAACACTTCAGCTTGAATTGATCAAAGTTAGTGATGCATAATTTCCCTTGAGAGTGTTTTACAATGAAAAATAGTAGTATTTTATTACAGATATTTTTCACAAGTATATCTTTGCTGCCTTCACCTGCTGGTGCGATGTGTGTTTGGTCACAGTTAAACTCGCTGAGTTTGTTACATCTTGTTTGCAGACCTGTTAGTTCACCACATTAAACATCCCAATAAGATACAGATCATTGGCATATTTTAATCAGATCACACTACCTAATACAAATAAATATGTTGGAGTTTTTTGTTGATATTTATCATTCAAACTGTAGTGCATTACATTTTGACATTACTTTCTCAGTGATTAGTATCCATTGTCATACTTTATAAACTTCTTTTTTTACAAAGAGACAAGTACCACAGCATCCATTATCCTATTGCTCTCTATACACCAGATGATGGTCTATAGACACTGGAATATTTACTTCTGTCATCTGTACTTTCCTGATGTACAAAATATTTGAATGTGTAAAATACACATAGCACCTTGCATAATTAATAGCACCTGCAAATATGCATAGAAGTTGACATAATAACAGACTGGGGTTTTTATTTTTTTTTTCGGCTTAACAAACTTAGATTTTGGAGGCAGATTGTACTTTATGTTAATGACCTATTTTAAAATAAACCACATACATTTTTTAATACCTTTTAATTCAGGGTCAGATCATTTTGGGATCAAATATATTTGAATCTGTGATTTTTAATTACATTAAATTAGGAGCAGTTTTCCAGCATGTGTCATTTCTTTAAGTCAGTATTATACAGTACAAACGTTCAAAGTTAATTTCATTCTTCCGACCTTCTCCTGTCATGGCTATCAGAAAAATCATTGGGCTGGATGATTTCAGTCCTCACCATTTCCCCCCCACATCATTTGGACTTGATAATTAACATGCCCAGTCTTTTCTTACTTCCATTTGGCTGGATGACCATAACGTCCAATGATTTATTCTATTATCTAGCCTTTATGGTTTATTACAAGGTCTTCTATTATTTACACAGGATTATTACAACATCCACTATCCTCTTCCTTCGTTTTGACTGGTTAACCAACATTTATCATCTTAAATGAATTCCTAAAACGTACAAAATAGGAAATGCACATTGTTTCTCTTTTTTAAATATCCTTAATTACAACATCCATGCCCGGATTAATAACAAGCTCAATTAACATGCCAGACTTTATGTCTTTATTTCTCTATGTGTGCCTTGAGATAAATTATGTTTTGGGTGTAATTGCATGGATTATATTACCTGTACAATAGTTGGAACACAGGGTATATAAATCAGATTTTTGTATGCAGTATTATATTTTTGTTCTTGATAACCACGGTAAATTCAGATATGTATGACTTTCTGAACAGAATTAATCTGAAACTTGAAATTACTGATGAAACGTGTTCGCAGACTGCGTTTGAAAAGTAAGAGCATATGTTCTTTTCATAAGGGGTGAATAAATATCTTTTTTTAAATGTCGCTTTGGGGATGCAGGCATACAGTGGAAATCTAAACTGAAAACTAATTAAAAGCAGTGATATTGTGTCATTGGTTTGAGATACTAAAAAATAAAGTGATTTCTACAACCTAGTGAATGATGTTCTTTTATATTCAGCTGGTAGAACAGGACATGAGCAAATGTAGAATGGATAACAGTAATTTGTAGTACTTTTTCATCATGTTCCATCGATAATTAGTGATAACTGATCATCCTTCCATCTAGTAATTGCTTTTGGGTTCTACTTGTTTTGGCACAAAATCTCAGATGTTAAAGTGATGTTTAGTAAATCAGACTGTGGCTGCTAAATAAATGATTTTGTAAAGATATAGACCCGCATATAAACGCTGACAACAGCACATTCTTTAAACCATTAACACGTTTACAAATTAAAAAAAAGAAAAGAAAGAGAAAGAAAGAAAGAAAGAAAGAAAGAAAGAAAGAAAGAAAGAAAGAAAGAAAGAAAGAAAGAAAGAAAGAAAGAAAGAAAGAAAGAAAGAAAGAAAGAAAGAAAAATCAGGGTCTCATTCTCCATTCTTACTTCTTATTTATGCTCAAAATCTTTTATTACAGACATTATCTTTTATTACTGTTTATTTGTAGGAATGAACAGATGTTAATACTTATTGGAAAATGTATGAAAGCTTTTTGTGCCTGTTTCTAATAATATTTTATGTAATATTTTGCAACAATATCTAGTATCCCAACAATGAAGTCAAGTCAAGTAAAGTTTAATTCTATAGCGCTTTTCACAACGGACATTGTCTCAAAGCAGCTTTACAGAATTTAGGAGTTAAGGTGAACAATGCGTATTTATCCCTGATGAGCAGCCATGGCGACTCTCGCTAGGAAAATCTCCCTTATAAAACGATGAGTATAAAGCATAAGGTTTTGCAATGAACTATGCTTGCATTTTCTGCTGAGCCACATGACCTAAATATATATGTACCCAGCTTGTCTTTAATACTAGATCATCTAGATGAATACAATGTCTGTAATTGTTGTCCTTTAGGTTGGATAACAGTAATCTTTTGTAATTTCTCATCATATTCCATTGATGATTAGTGATAACTGATTACCAGTGTTTCATCATGATCTATACTGAGACTGGATAAATCCAATGACTCAATGCTCTACTATACTATACACTAGATGACTAATATATGCAGTAGTACGTTCATCTAGACTACATGACTGTATGGCCATCTCATTCAGGTCACTGTAGACACTTCACTATGTTACACACCATATGGCTGCCTTGGTCCAGACCCACCTGAGGCGGCCATGCTAATCATAGGAGAAAAGAGCCACTTGACACCGGTGTGACAGATGGTGTTCCTAGGCCAACGTGCCTGGGCTCAGTGCTGGTGCCTCGACCCTTCGCTCAGATTGAGAGGCACAATAAGGGTGATGATGTGTCAGAGACGATTAAATGTGATGCTGACTGCATTTCCCTTGTTTTGTCCCTTAGGTAGCTTCTTGCCTACAGCTACAGCCAAGAGCAGATTTCAACACTTTTAAAGTGAAGGCACTAACATTCTGTTTGGTGCAAATAGTTAGGATTCCTTTTTTGGGTGGGTGATGGTTGGGGGGTTGCCAACTTTCTCTGACTTCTTAATTAAATGAATTGGCAGGATGTGTGAGCCATCAAAAATGTTAAATACCTAATGTTTATTTGCAAAGGGCTGCAGTTTGTAAGCTTGCTTATGTTTAAATCATATGTGATGCAATATTTAACATTTCCTTGCACCAAAGACGGATTTCAACATGCATGAAGTCAAAACTGCCTAGACAGCATCAATGCATTGTATATAAAGTTGACATTTTAGATTAGAAGTATTTCTCAGTCTACACACTTTTAATATTTATCTTAACGTTCAATTAAATATTCTTTTTAGTTAAATTCAAACGCATCCCAGATTACTTATGAAAATATGAAACATAGTCTGTATCGGCTGAACTCAAATAAAAGTCATGCCTTATCTGGTGTTTGACTACAAAACAATACACAATCAGGAAGTTATAATCTTCTCTGAATAACTTTTTAGGTCACAGCCTGAGTGAAAAGAGTAAATGAGATTTGATGATTTTTTGAAAAGTGAAAACGATGGCAAATCTAGATGATTTGTGTGCTGTCTCCTGGAAATGGTAATTTCTGAAAAAAAGGTGTGTGTTTAAAATGTAGGTGTGCAGGCTAGTATTAGTACTGATTAAATGAATGGTTGTGAAGTTCTGTACTCTAATAGTAGACATAATTTTTGCTGTTTGAGAGTAGACAGCTCATTTTACTTCTATCTGATTCTTCTGCATTCTGACACAATTGAATTTATGTTGCATTTGTTGAGTACATACTATCACGGCTGAGCACTATGTCAAAGTTCTAACCCTAACTGTTTTAAACTAGTAAAAGCAAGTACAAGCAAAACTTAAGAAAAAAAATTGCTGAGTATTTTTTAGCCCAGACTTGATGCAGCCTATCAGTGACAATCATGAGGAGGACAATCAGGAGATTATCAGTAAAAAACGTTCTAGATTCAGGGATCGATAGTCAGGTTAAATAGTCTTTGGTATAAAACATTTTAGTCCCAGTATACCTCTGGAGAAGAAACTAAATTAGATTTAATAATTAAGAACACACTGTCTTGCAAAGTTTATTGGTTTTTTTTAGGACTTTTAGAAAGTTATGACGCAACATGACATGACACCAGTGGAGCACTATGAACTTGAAACACTGTCCACTCATATTATGCTGTTGATGAGACCCATAGTGCATCGCTCAACTTATCACTGTTGAGCAAATTAATGTCATGGTTAGCTGTCACATAAAAAAACATTGGAGAAATTTTGGAGAAAAAAATATGTAATTTGTAGGTAACACTTGAAATAATAATAAAAGCGAATATAAAATCGGACCAAAGCTTGGGCAAATATTCTAATATGACTCCAATGCATGTGCAGTGCTGATGGTTAATCACCTCAGAATATTCAGCAATCATCCTGACCACTGGTCTTGTCGATCAGCATTTGTTATTCATGTTTGCATTTAAATAAATATGACACACAGCATTTATGTTGTGTGTGTGTTTTTTTTTCAGAGCTGTTGGAAATTATGTATGCGACGGCAAATCAAACCGATATGCCACATCAAATGGAAAGCGAATCTGCTTTCTTCATCAGATTAGCAGGGATTTACAGGGACAGTAAATGTGGGGTTTGCTGTCCCCTGACAGACAGGGAGAAGCAGAGAAAGCTCAGCCGGCTGATGTATCAAGTTGAGGGACTGCTATGTTTGTCTTCTGGCGCCAAGGGCTTTCTGGGTTTGAATGTCTGTCTAGGCAAAAAAAAAAGAAAAAGAGAAGGGGGAGAGGGGGTTTTGTAGGGATAGTTGTAGTAATTCTTCCAGCAAGGTGATCACTCCGTCTTATCTGTAAGAGAGTTGAAACAGTTTTTTGACCAGGATTTTGATAAAATTTTATTATCTACCATCAGTGCATAAATTTGAGTGGAATTCCTTACAGTGAAAACCAAATTATAATTTTTTTCATACATAGGGTTGGGAGTATATGCATTACACAAGAATTTCATTTTTAATTAATATGTAGATCATGAGGTCTAAGTCACACCGTTTCTTATTTTCACATCAGAAACACTGTTTCATGCAAAGTATCCTAAATTAGACTGTTTTTTTTTTTAAAACATCATATACCATTCGAATGTTATATACACTATTATTCTACATTGTATTGCTCTTTGTAATGTTGATTCTCCAAATACAACATAGTTAAGGTTAACAGATGCAACATGTCTCAGACATTTCTGTCTAAACCTTCTATACAAGAAAGATCTTATCAAGTTGCAATACACATTAGCCTTTGTAAATAATGCTTCATGTTGCTGATTAAAAACACTCATTAAAGATACTATTAGAAACTATAGAACTGGGACAAAATGGGGGCAATTAAGCTATCATTATAGCCTGTCTGATTTTTTAAGATTATTTTTTAACTAATGATTAGGACATGATAAAAAAAAAAAAACCTCACAAGTATTTGTGTGAACATTTCTGGGTATGTTTTTTTTTTTTTCAGCAGAATTATTTTAGCTCCATATTACTTTTGCTTGATGTCTGCTAACTTCAGGGACATATTTTTGAAAGTATTATTATTTATTTTTTTATTTGGAGGCCATTTTTAATTGATAACATTAACTGGATATCTTTGTATATTTTATATATAACAGGATCTTTTTAGAATTATACAGTATCTCACTGTACACCCCAATTTAGTATATCTAAGAGACAATACTATAGAAATTAACTTAAAAAAAAAATTATATATATATATATATATATATATATATATATATATATATATATATATATATATATATATATATATATATATATATATATATATTTATATTTTATAGAGTACTCAATGTGCAGCTTGTACAGCAGTACAGATTTACTGTCCTCTGAAAAATATATCAGCCATTATTGTCTAAATAAGTGCCAACAAAAGTGAGTACACCGTAAGTGAACATGTCAAAACTGTGTCCAAAGTGTCCATATTTTGTGTGAGCACTATTGTTATCTCGCCCTGCTAGCATCCTCTTCCACTTCTCCATAATGACATCACGGAGCTGCTGAATGTTTGACACATGGTTCTTCTCCACCTTCCACTTGAGGTGCTCAATTGTGTTCAGGTCTGGAAACATACTCGGCCACTCCATCACCTTCGCCTTCCTCAGAGCAAAGCAGTTGTCATCGTAGCGGTGTGTTTGGGGTCAATATTATGTTGAAAAACTGAAATTTGTCCGTTTTTGAAGGGGGACATCATGTTGGACATCATACTTGACTGTAGACAAAACACAATTTTCTTGGTACACATGGTGAACACCATCTGAGCCAAACAAGTTTATCTCAGACCACAGGACATGGTTCCAGTAATTTATGCTCTTGGACAGGTTGTCTTCGGCAAACTGTTTGCGGGTTTTCTTGTGAGTCAGCTTCAGAAGAGGCTTCCTTCTGGGATGATGGTCATGCAAACTGACTTGTTTGTGCGTATGGTCTGACCAGACCAGACCTTCCACTTCTGCAACCTCTAAATCAACACTGGCAGCACAAATGCATTAGTTTTTTTAAGTCAGCTTCTGCACCTGACGCACAGCACAAGGACTCAACTTCTTTGATGGACCCTTGTGAGGTCTGTTCTGAGTGAAACCCGTCTTGGAAAACATTTGTATGACCATGACCACTGTACTGTAACTCAGTTTCAGGGAGTTACTGATTTTCTTATATGCTCAGCCATCTTTGTAAAGATCAACAATTTTAATTCTCAAATCCTCAGAGTTCTTTGTCATGAGGTGCCATGTTGAACACCCAGTGGTCATTATCACAAAATTGTACTCAAAGCACCACATTTTTAACTGCTCTAATATACGAGACACAAATGTGTATGGTCGCGTCAAGCAGACAAAAACATGAACATGATGAATAGAACATGTGGCTTTGCATGGTTATACAACATACAGCTGTTATCACTTTTGTACTCACTTTTGTTGCCAACTATTTTGACAAAAATAGCTGTATGTATAAATCTATACTGCTGCACAATGACTAATCTAAAATAACTCCAAGTTTCATTTCTATAGTCCCTTGAGAAGATTTACTAGAATGGTTGCTGAAATGTGAGGGATGTACTACTTTTGCAAGGTACCCTATATACATGAAGCAGTGGAACCAGAAGCTGTCAAATGTTATTTCTACATGCATAACATAACAGTTTCCATAATCCTACACTGGTAATTGACATTTAACATGTGCTTTTTGAAATAGCTGAGAAAAACTTGCCCATGTTTGAATGTATACATTCAAAAACTCTTTGGGTTCTAAAAGCACTCTTTTGCTGGCTCAGAGATATCGTAATCCGATTTACATAATACACAAGCGAGGCAAGCAACAGCTAGAATGCAGCTGTTCTTCAAGTTGTTCGGATAAACTTAATCTTTGCCGCGATCTGAACAAATGGGCAAAACATTTCACGCCACCACTTCTACATGATTGTCCACAGATAGAGAGAATAGTCTGCAATTTCCCATTGTACTGAAGGTTATTTTTCTCACACCCCAAAAAAAATGCAAGCCACTGTTGAAAGGCTCTTGAAGAAATGGCAGTGATTTAGATGGATGTTTTGAGTGCCTTTTTTGCATTTATTCTCTTACCTACCACAGAGGCTGTAGAAGCAGGTGAACTGAAGGAAGTGAAGAAAAATGCAAGGGAATGCTAGAACAGCAGCAAAGCCGAGAAACAGACGGATTTAGTTACGTGACAGCCTAGATCGGTACACTGACATGACTAGTCATCTCACATCAAGTGTCACAAGAAAGCCACTCACAAATCTGGGCTTTTTATGGAGGGGGAAAGAAAAAGTGGGAAGATGGTTAAAGGGCAAAACCCCCCAGCTTTTCCTTGCAATGAACAACAAGCTGCTTTCATGCTTCATGTAACTCTGGGAAAAACTGACACCTTTTCCAGTCATTGTCAACAGTCTGCCCTGGGAATTAGCTATCTTGTCTTGGTCTGCATTATTTCATAGGGCCAAACAGGAAGTCGCCTGTTTACTCTAGAAAGATAAGTTTTAAAATGGAGGATCCAATATAGTTTTTTAATCTTTGTGATAGTTTATTGCATACCTCTGCATGTTTGTGCATGTTGTCTCTATATAGTTAATTAAAACTACGTAGGTAGCAGTGTAGCCAGTAAGCACATTTATATAAGCAAGTAAGCAATAAATATATAAATAAATAAATAAATAAATATACATATATATATATATATATATATATATATATATATATATATATATATATATATATATAGAGAGAGAGAGAGAGAGAGAGAGAGAGAGAGAGAGAGAGAGAGAGAGAGAAAGTATCTTTTAATGAGCAAAACATTTTTTGCATGGTTTACATTGTACCTGTTTCAACGATAACAATAACATTTAGTTCCTCACCCAAAGATCTATTCTCATGTTTCACACTAAATACACATAAAACAACTCTGTAACCCAATAGTCACATTTGGGCTCTCTCATTGGCGTCAGCAAGCCCGCAGCCTGCTACAAAAAAAGACATAACTGGCATTCCGCCCTTGTCTTTACACTTACTAAATGGATCGGAGACAAGAGTAGCACAACATTTGCTCACAATGTGTGTGACCCCCGTGACAGACAGGCTATGCGTGAAGTAAGCTTTGCAAGTGCCCAATTTTGTGCAAGTTTCCACGATTCAATTTGCCATAAGTCATAATGGTAGTTTTAATTGATATCGTGACTACTGGGGTGATGACAGAGTTTTTTTCGTGTGGGGCATGACTAAAACGAACCATAAAATGTATATATGGTTTTATAATACATGGGTTTTTGCTTTTGACTAGTCACATGCTGATGCGTTTTATAACAGCATCTCTGACAGCTGTTCTGGCTCCACAGCAGAAGCAACAGATTTACACCACTATGCTTGTTCAAAGACATTACCGTTTTTACAGTAACAAATCAGAATGAGTATGAAGAATATTCAACATACAGTTTTGAAGCATTTATATAGCATTTTTTTGGAAGGAGTCTCCAGGGTCAGCACATAATCATAATATGCTTGTACATATTTGGCTAAACACAATGCATGCTTGATGACATAACAGTAAACACTACATATTTTTCAACATAGGAAAGTCTTCTAGTTTCTCTGTTATATGTTAATGTGTGTGATTTTGTTTGTTTGTTTTGGTCTTATTAACTCTAAAAGAGATCCTGGTGAGGGAATGAGTGTTTGTAGCTGCTATAACATAAGTGCACATTCATCATTGAACAGAACTATGAAACGTGCATAATTTTTTTACCATTGCCAATTATTTTAGTATAAAAGGAACAAAACACTAATACACATGCTGTTGTAGTAAGATCATTTTGTGTTGGTAAAAGTAACTCTATTTCATGTTGTGCCACACCAAACCCTACACTGGATTATTCTCCCTTTACAGCACAATATATATTTAAAATCAAATTGTATTTTTAAACATGTACTGTACTGTAAGACTTTCCATTTTTAATAAATACTTTTCCATCACAACTTTCCATTGCTAATGGAACCTAAAATTCAGCAGCAGTATTGTTGCGCTGAAAATAAATAATGTATTATTTAATAATATGATTGGGCCTATTGGGGGACCTCCAAAAAAGCCTGGTGCATGTTGATAAAAGCAACATGCTGCAGTTTAGTTCTTAAGCAATATTGAACTGCTCATATATTCTCTCTTTGCAAGTATATTATGATCCTGGTTAGATCACAGAATACAATTAAATATCTTTGACTGATTCCTACCATTAGTTGTATCATGTTGAAAGAACTTGTGGTAAAAAAAGAAAGTATTTTTTAGTTTATTGTGACTACAGAAGTAGATGTGTTTGAAGAATGACGAACCAAAACTGAGCATTTAATCTGTAAAATAAATCCAAAATAAATGGAAACAAAATCCATCGATGCTCCTAGAAAGAGTTCCTGATAAGCCAGGCTTTCAAATATTAGGCTAATTATTTAATATTTTGCCTATTTCTTGAACTAATTGCATTTTTTTTTTTTATGTGCCATGACCAAACAAAACCAAATTACATTATATTAAAATTGTCATTAGACCTAAGTTAGTATTAACTATAAGCTTTTGAAAATGTTTAGTAGCTGAGGTGAGGATTGAGCCTTTTTAGTCATGTGACCAGTAAAACTGGCTAAAACTATAAGAATACACTATATATAATAACTCTAATAAAATGATGGATTGAGATTTCCAGTATATCATGGAAAAATAAATAAATGCAATATATAGGTTAAATGGATTGGTTCTTATACTGTATATATTGCATATCTATTCAAAACTGTGAGAAAAATTATGAACAGTCACTCAGTGTAAATTGCTCTTATGCATCCAGAGGTGAATAGGTGAACCCCGGCACTCTGTAGGGAGGCAGAAAGAGTGATCCTGTTTTCATATGCCAGAATCATCCACTCCAGCAATTATCATAGTGAATAGGGCCCATGGAAGGTAATTGCTTTGTTTTTCAATTATTTGGTGAGGCTCTAGTAATTTACTTTATTCTATGAAATATGCCAATTAGACATTTTAATTACAGTTTTCACTGTATCACTTCTCTCCAGCTTTGAAAGAAGGTAATACCGCTATTAGCTAGATGCAGAGTTTGAAAAAAGGCCTGCATTTTCTCAAGCAGATTTAGATTGCTGAGACTGGCTTTTCGTTGCACACTCTGCTCTTAATAGCCAGTTGGGTTTTAAATGTAACATGAATTCTGTTTGTACTCTATCTGTAATAGTAGAAGAGGCCAAACAGTATTTCTGGATGCATCAGCAGGCCTAATGGTAGTGCAGAAAATAATGGTAACACACGACGCACTCATTTGTTTGAACATTTTTATGCACATAATAAGGTATTGTGCACCGAGTGCCTTGCATTTGTTTTAGACACAGGTGGTCTATTATATGCCAGAGTTTTTATTGGGTGCTCTTTATCAGACCTTTCTTTGTGTAAGGTTCACATTTCTTTTTTTCGTCGCTGTGGGATTTAGTGAAAATAATTCTAAAAAGGATGGTTCAAGGGGGGTGTCAAAGGTGTTGCTGCAAGTCCTTCAATTTTCGGCGTCATTCCAGGATAACCTTCCAAAATTCTTCTCATTACCATATTTGCCCTCAAGTGCCCCAATTTGATTTAATTTCTGAAGATAAGATTCTGTTTTCCACAACCAAACAGTCGGACTCTATTTTCTTTTCTCTTTGCGGGCACTTAGGCATCTGAAACGCAGACATCTGTCTTGAATTTGGCCATCTCTGCCAGCCAGCAAGGGCATCGGAGAGCATCATGCATCTTGTGGAGAGTCAGAGGCTTTTGTCTATACCTACTGTAACAGAGGGCTGATGAATGATTCCAATCGCTGCCTCTCAGTCATATATAAAGTCATCCCACAATGTAGCTTTGCACTAAATTACGCTCACTCAATAAGGCTTGACAGGTGCGGGTACTTCACCGGGTTCTTTTATTTCTCTCAAGCATCAGATGGTCTCCATTTATCAGTGGCCAACCACCTACATTTCTTTCTCTCTCTCTCTCTCTCTCTCTCTCTCTCTCTCTCTCTCTCTCTCTCTCTCTCTCTCTTTCTCTAGCTTTCTTTTTATTTAATACATGCACACTGGAGTCATAAAATTGTTTGGGTCGTAGTCTGTTCCAGCAAAAGTATTCAAGAAAATGCCCATTCTATAAAAAAAAAGGAAAAAGTAGG